>NC_138145.1:36104647-36167147 GCF_964199315.1 Orbicella franksi | reverse complement strand
CGTTTTAGACTTAGTTGCAGTGGTGATCATATGTGTCGAAAGAGGGTCACAGATTCATGGTATTCGACCGTTAAATAAGTTGACAGTTGGCGATGTACATCGGACTTATGTAAACAAAAGCAAACTTCTGCTTTATGTGCGACGAATGGTGAGAGAAACACGTCAAATCCGTTTTGCACCTGCCTTTTACAACAAATGAGGCTAGAACATTTCGAAATAATCAGCTCTGTGTCTATTTCAATTTAACATAGGTCAAATCATGTGGCGCATGCTAAAATATACGTCTAACCCGTAAATTGAAATTTGACGACGGATGGTCAAATATTTGCATTTTTGACGTACTTTGAAAAGCTCTCGCGTCGCTCACAATCATTTGCCCAGAGAAATTTTTACAGGAATCTGTAGACCATCCTTCTGCGATTCAACCACCAGAAGCTTGATCCATTTGAAGGTTTCGCACATAGTGAAAATTAATTATATTCACGAAGTACTTTTAAGTGAATAAAATACATGTCTTCGAAATTTAATTATTTTGCACCCAAAAAGACAACGCAACATTCCCTAAAATCAACCCAGTACACATTTAAACATTGCACAAAAATATTTGAGTGTTTTAAAGACGGAAGAATGATGTGGTTTTGCATGCGAGGCTCTCAAACTTCTGTAATAAAATGGTGCGTTAAATGACGATTTTAACGGAATTTGGTAATTTGCATATTTCTTTGAAATAAAAGGATATTTTGCCAAAAAAACTATCCAGTAGTTTTTGTCATGCCCTAGCCTATTTACCATGAAAATATTAGCGAAATCGAATTTTTGACCCTTGCCGAGTTATTTTCCATTTTTATGGACAGGGACTCTTAAGTCGATTGAGACATCTCATGTGAAAGATTAGTCCACAATGATTGATCCTACAACGGTTAAAAAACTACAAATTTGGTCATGATGTGCCACTTGCTCCTTAGTCTCACATGGTGCGGATTACAGAACTCTTATTTTCCCCATCAAGTAATGATACGTTATTATCGGCAAAGTGTAATCGACGTTTCAATCGTTCAGTGAAAGCTAAAATACGAGGAGCACAGCAGCAGCTAACACTAGCTCAGGGAACGCGACTGGCCCATCAAGAATCTTTCCTTCCAAACTTTCGCACCGCTTTTATCTTGTTATCTGTGTGTATTGTTCTAGGAAACTTGCTTGCCATTGTTCTGTTTACAGTAAACAAGAGATATCGTAAAAGAAGTTTGCTTCTAGTCATCAATATGGCGTTTGCTGACCTGATGTTAGGAACAGTGGCTTTACCGATCTACATTTACCGCGTTGGGGCTCATTTTCAGCTTTGCAACGGAGGACGGATGGTGTTTTGGTATACTCTCTACCTGATTGTTGATACCTTTTTCAAGCTCGCTTCGTCAATTTCTGTGGCTTTTATATCTGGCGAGAGACTTTGCGCAACATATTGGCCACTGAAGCACCGAACACTATCGATGCGAACATACCGCATTATCATCTTCATGGTCTGGATACTTGCTTTCCTTGTTACTACTGTCTGGACTACGTTGAATCTCTTTATTTCAACCCAACATGCTATATATCCCTTGACGATATACGCCTTACTTCTAATATTCATCATATGTGGCTGTAACATCGCCATTTGGAGAAAATTTCAACACGGAAGAGTCGCTTCAAAACAAAAAAACAGAACCTCACAAAAGAAACGCTTAACAACGTTTAACAAAGACCTTATTGTTTGTTTCTATTTTTGATTTGCTTTCGTGGCTCCCTATAACTATCATGCACTATGTAATCTTTGTCGGTCAAGTCCAGATAGATTCCAACTCGTTTGTCAATCCAGTTTTGTTCGCATTACGAATTCCTGAGTTTAGAGAAGCCCTGGTCTTGTGCTGCTTAAGAAGGCCAGTGGCGCCAGCGCCATCGCATTTATCAAAGGAAGAAATTGAAAAGACAGTTGTTGTGATCCCGGCGACACAGCGGAGAACATTTCCAAAAGGAAACAGTCACGTGCAACTGGCGTTTGAACAAGAAGTCAAGGATACTAAGCAGTGAAAAATTCTGTCATTTAAAGCTTGTATTCTCTACTCAATTATAAAATAAAGAACTTCTTTTTTTTTTCTGTAAAAGAGCACTGAACATAAATCTCATTCTTATATCAGATACTGCTATCTAAAGAATATAATGTTTTGCAGAAGCGATCAAGAGAAAGCTGAATGCACAGATTTTGACTCTCGACCCCGTTTGTGCACCGCCCTTAACCACAAAACAAAACAAACTTTAACTCTGTAAAATGCTATTTAACTTAACCCTAAAAGGTTTTAACTGAAGGCAAAAAGTATTTCTTAAAATGCTTTGCGGGATTTCCTAACCGATAATTATTCCGCTGAATACAAACATAATTTTGCGGTTGGTCAAAATAACGAGATTAAGAAAGAAAATCCAAGGGTTCTTGTGAATGGTATGGTAAACACATCTTAAAGTATTTAAGCCGAAATTATGAGGAAAAACAATAAAATAACGAGCGGTCCAAAGTATGTTCTCAAATCCTGTCCATAACAGTTATTCCGCGCGTCTAGTCACCGTCAGACACTCACTCTTATTTTGATTTTGCCGACGATTTTCGAGTGTTCGTCCCTGCATCTTCAATACACTTGCCGAATTCATTATAGACTGGTACTGAGTGTTTCTTTCAGCATACAGATCTGAATTAGAAGCTTTGCGACAAATTTGTCACAGCCAAAGACAATGATAAAAGAGTTTCTTTGCTTCCACTATTCTTCATTTACCAATTTTGATGTCCATTTCCGAACTGATTACACTGTCTCCAAAACAATTATATCTTTTACTAGCACGTTTTTTTTCTTTTTTTCTTTGAGTGAAACAAATATAGTGTTCAGTCAGCTTGCAGCTGGTTGAGCTAATGTTTAATAAAGTTGCATTTCTTTCTCCCTTTTATAACCAATACGAAATTGTAGGAATCACTTTACCTGCAAAACCGAGAATTTTTTATTCTAAATCCGCATTACGTTGTGGTCAGTATTATATAATTATCAACTTCCTGCATAATGCTTTGGGAAAATTTATTCTACAGCTTCGTTTAAGACAAAGAACTATTTACATACGTTTGACAAAACCTTCAGTTCATTATAAACTTTTACGCTTGCCCCACCTGGAGTATATTTTAAGCTGGTATAAGCAGAATAGTCGCGAATAGCGAACAGCGAATAGTCCCGAATAGCGAATAGCGAATAGTACGAATAGTGCGAATAGTCTTGAATAGTGCGAATAGTGGCGAACAGTCTCGAATAGTGGCAAAAAGTGGCAAATCGTAGCAAATAGGGTAACTACTATCTCGCCGTCAACCTCGCAGCAACGTAGGATGGGATTTTCCCGCTAAAAAGCACAGACGCTTAACAGGACAAAAGATGTTTCTAAACGTAATTTCTTCTGTTTTGACCGTTGCAAAAGCATAAATACGTCTTTATTAGGTTATCCTTGTGTTTTCTGTTTTCTTAATGTCGGCGATGAACAGCCCTAGCCTGAGTCCGGAGAAGAAAAGGTGATAAATTCACTGAAATTCTGTTGCTTATTTGGATAATTAATATGCGCAGGATATTAGATCTAAAGCGATGACTATTGAGGACTACTCGTCACTATTCGCCACTTTTCGTGACTGTTCGCCACTATTCGCACTATTCGAGACTATTCGCACTATTCGGGATTATTCCCTATTCGCTATTCGCGACTATTCGCTATTCGCTATTCGGGACAAGAATACAACATTGCCGTGCTGCTAGAATTATTTTTGGCTTTCCACCGGACATGCCAACAGTTGACGTTTTAGCTACCGTTAAGTGGAACACTTTAGCATATATGTATAAACGTTCTTTAATTAAACTTTTTTTCAAGGGTTATCAGGGCATGCTCCCTAGCACTTTGGCTGAAAAGTTGATTATCCACGGCGACAGACCTTCTTCACGACTGAAGCATGGGCTGATAGTACCGAGTTTTGCCTCCAAATACGTTAAAAACTCCATTTCCTATAGAGGGGCTGTCCTCTGGAACGCTATAGGGCGAACTAATAGATCGATACTAGAGAGCACAGACCTGAACTCTGTTTTGAAGAATGTTGTTAATTGTAACACTTTTAAGGAATTTAATTTGAATGTTTTAGCCCCACAAATAATTAACAAAAGATCGGAGAATTTTATTTATTTTTAACTATTGATCTCATTCGTTGTTATCAAAATTATATTTTTTATAAGAATTACTTAATTATTGTATTAATTTTTTATTAACTGTATTAATTATTTATCTATTAATTGTAGTTATTTTATGTATCTTATTAGTACACGACCCCACAAGCTTGTTAGCTTTGACGTCTTTTATCGTGTATAAATAAAGGCTGTATGTATGTATGTAGGTTTTCCAGACACCCACTGATTTTGTCTGGACCAAGCGGGAATCGAGGCACGGGTACTAAGTAGAGCCTTGTCTCGATTGTATCGGCATGAGGTTCGTGTCACTTGTTTAGTACCAAAAAGTCCACTGCCAGACCAAACAAGTGTAATGCATCCGTAACGCTGGATCAAGTAGACAGGATACATTTTCACTTACAGTAATTTTACGAAGAAAATTCGATTTGCCTAGTCTCCTTCGCAGCCGATATTAGGGTCGTCAGGCAACGCTTCTCTCCACTAACTATTAGTGGGGAGAAGAGTTGCGTGACGACCCTAATAACGGCTGTGAAGGAGATTACGATCTGCCTCAATCTGACCCGATTTGACCCTTATTGACAATTATTTTTGTGATTCATACCTGTTCGCTTGTTTCCAGAAAGTGTGCATTACATGATGGCTTCTTCATCGGCTCATTGTGTAGCCTGTATACATCCACTCGAAAAAAATCGAGGAAAAGGAAACTGCCCTAAGAGAGGTTTTAGGTCTTCAGTTAATTAGTAACAGCCTCTTGACTGACAACTGACAAATAGACAATCAAAATTTGAACTGATAACTGACATTTGCGCCCCTCCTCCGCACCCCCCCCCCCCTTCTCTCCCCCATTGAGACCCTCTTATTTTGCCTACACGAGGACTTTTAACTCCTGCCAGAAATTCAAGTTGTGCTGATGCTTCCAGTCTGGCCAAACCGCGGAGAGATATAGTGTGGCCACTGTTTTTAAATGATAGTTCCTGTTTTATCTACGGTAATACATATACATCTGTAGATTCCCGACGGCTACAGTCATGCCTGCTCTGGTCCATTAACTGTGAGTCGGGCAATATGCGCAACACCCTTGTTTTTCTTAGCCCGTTCACAAGTAGTTTACTGATTTCTGTTTTGCCTTTCCCGCGTCCTTTCTCATGTCTACCCCCTGTTTGTTAACCTGTGAGTTTACTGCTCTTCATGCCAGCTGCTCTGCACTGTTCATAGCTGCGTCCTCCATCAACATTATACAAATTTCTGCAATGTTCCTCGGTTGTTCCAGTTCCCGCATCCGTTTGGTTCCAGACCTCACACCAGTCCACGCATATTCAATGGTAACCACAACCATAAACAAATAAAGTCAGATTCAACACAGGTAACATTAACTTATATTTTGATATATTTAAGCTTAAACCAGTATATTGGCAGGCAATTAGCTACAACAAGATATGTAGCAGTCTCAAATTCAGCTTTTTATCTTTACTAATGTCAATAGCCAACTGGTTAGGCAACCAGCAGCTAGCAATGTTAACATGATTAATGCGCCTCCATTTTCAATACCGCTTCCGAGTTCAGTTTCTAGCATTGCACACAACTAGCGCAACTTTACTTGTTTACGTCTAAATAACCGTCCCTGATGGAACTGCTGAGACAAGAAAAATCTGACAAGGGCTGGCTACCTTTCTATCTTTCCCGCCTCCTCCTACTTAATGATGTTGTCTTTTTCTCTCTTTTTATCTACAAATTACTTCTCGTGTATTACTAACATTTTAAAACAACATTGAACGGATATGGGTTAATAAGTGGATAAGCACAAGGTTTATAATTTTTTGTTTGTAGTATTTGAAGAAAGATGGTTATCTGCGCAATTCTTGAGTTTGTCTCAGCTAGAATTCTATAGGATTAAAGTCTGGATTACATGCATATATAGTGATTTTGTTTTCTTTTTCAAGTTAAACATGGCCTTTTAAAGTTGAAAGTTCTCGTCCATAGTGCATTATCCTGTAGACCTTTCTGTCTCTTTCTTATCCGCTGTGTTCATCAGCGTTAACGGGCACGTTGTGGTAAGAGCGTGACTCATCATGCTTGTCCAAGTCACAGTATGGTACATCCCTCGTCATGATCACCTCCAGTCGATTAATCAACTCAGAGAAACTGGGACGAGAGGATGGATCTTCATTCCAGCACTCAGACATCAGCTCATATCTATCATGGATTAGAAGATGACAAAAGGTTAAATAGCTGCATTGAGGAACAAACCCGATCAATCTACAATATTTGTCAAAGCCAACTTGAAATATATCACAACGCTAAATCAGTCAACAACTCCTTATTGTTTTAGAGCCCCCCTAGACAGCAGTGGTCAGGGTTTAAAATAAACCTTATGTAAATTTGGACGGATATATTTCATATTACAGATCCTTTGCAGATATTTAATTTAAGCCACTGTATGTAGATAACATTGGTTGTTCGCATATCGCGAAGTGTCCGCAGTTTAAAAACGACAATATTTCTCAGATACGGTATTCGTAGTCTTCATGAATGGCTGTCCTCTATAGCTACTTTTAGTAGCAGCATTACCAGTTGTTTTGATACGAAATAAATACATATACATATATATATATATATATATATATATATATATATATATATATATATATATATATATACAAGTTAAGTGGTCTCTCGAGCCAACAGCGCATCTCTGCCCACAGGAGGATCACAAATGGATTCACAGTCCAAGCCTCGGTCAGACGTAGTTAATTAATGAAGTTAATGAAAGAACCAAGGACGGACAACTTCTGAATGACATTTTCATTGGAAGAAAAACTTTTTTATGCCCTGAGCGGGATTTGAACCCACGTCCCCCTGATTACCGGTCGGGTGTGATCACCACTACACTATCAGAGCAACCGTGCTGGCTACACGGCCAATCTAGATAGTGAATGGAGATTTACGTGGTTCACCCGGGCCAATATTATATCCTCCTGTGGGCAGAGATGCGCTGTTGGCTCGAGAGACCACTTAACTTGTAATTAAATTGTCTCCTTCTCTCTCGTCCGCCTGTGAATCGTCGTTCCTGTCGATCCAGTGTCATCTGGTTGGAGAAAAACATTGGCCCGGGAGAACCACGTAAATCTCCATTCACTATCTAGATTGGCCGTGTAGCCAGCACGGTTGCTCTGATAGTGTAGTGGTGATCACACCCGACCGGTAATCAGGGGGACGTGGGTTCAAATCCCGCTCAGGGCATAAAAAAGTTTTTCTTCCAATGAAAATGTCATTCAGAAGTTGTCCGTCCTATATATATATATATATATATATATATATATATATATATATATATATATATATATATATATATAAACGTTTGATAAAGCAAGGACGGACAACTTCTGACGGTAAAAAAAGTTAAAAATTTAAAAATTTAATAGAAAAACGTTTCGGTCTTAGACCTTCATCAGTTACCTGAACTGATGAAGGTCTAAGACCGAAACGTTTTTCTATTAAATTTTTAACTTTTTAACTTTTTTTACCGTCAGAAGTTGTCCGTCCTTGCTTTATCAAACGTTTTTAAATTCATTTTTGCGGTGAGGCTTGGACTGTGAATCTTCATTGATCCTCCTGACGCAGTGGCATTCTTTGTTGGCTTGAGGCATTTTATAACCGTTTATATATATACATACATACATACATACATACATACATACATACATATATATATTCATTCATTCATTCATTCAAGCGAGCCACGTGCATTCCAATTTGTTAGTACCGGATAATTGCTTGTTTTCAAGTATCAGCCCTATTTCGAAAGAGGGACTACTGATCTCAACGCAATTCAGTTACTTACACTTCATCACAACACATGTCAGGCCTTTCCATGCGATATCCAGTCTTCAAAAGTTGACACAGCTCTCGATTGGTTAACGTTGGATACGGCACACCACCTGAAATGCATACAAAAAAAGCAAAAATAAGTCATAAGAAAGTAAGTAAACAGTAAGTGTCACATGAGGAAAACTGACATAAATTCTCGTCTTAACATCAGGAAGTAAATGTTGCACACTACTTTAATCACGCGATAACAACTACTAAAATACGTTAACAAAACGTTTCTCCTCGACTGTCGTTTCTTACTATCTTGTTTTTCCTCGTGGGATCCTTTTCTTAATCCCATAATAATCACTTGGGCTAGTCCCAGTTACTCTCGTCTTTTTAGTTAGTCCCAGTTACTCTCGTCCTGCTTGCTACATAATAACTAATTTCTGAAAGAAAAAAAGAAAAAAAGACTTGAATGAAAATTAAAAAGTATATTTTTTTAACTTACCCATGGTGGCCATTTCCCAAAGAAGTATTCCAAAGGACCAGCTACATGAAAATAAAATTAAAAAAGATCAATAAACGCTGTTGTGTAATTACTGTACATGTACTCAACACAACTAAGATTTTAAGGAGTTCTCTTTTTTAGTCCATGTATTATAATGACAACCTGCCCCGCGAGCAACTTCAACGCTTCTTTGCTGCTCTCCAAACTTCCCGCAAATCACAACTCGATGATACACGCTAAATTCTCGAAAGAACAGGTTGTACTTCTCCATGTGTACATCTGAGGGTTAAGGAAAAGGCTTTGCCGTCACACAGAAAGATTGACTTACACATCACTCTTGATGGTGTAAATGCTGTCATTAATTGATTCTGGGGCCATCCATTTCACAGGAAGTTTCTTTGTATTCTTTCCACTGTACAAGTCCTCGTAGATTTCTCGCATCAATCCAAAGTCTGACACTTTGACTCGGTTATCAGTGCCAACCAGAATATTACGCGCTGCAAGGTCACGATGAATGAAGCCTTTCTCTGCGAGATGATTCTAAAAAATTATGAAAGAATTACAAGAGCACGATTTATTTATAGAAGTAAAGATCATGATTCTTTTTTTGTTGTTGTTGTTGTTGTTGCTGAATCACGTATTAAAACTTTGTTTGAAATTACCAGTAAAGGAGGCATGCGAGACCCATCTCAGTTTCAGATGATTTGTTTACAAAACCTTTCTTGCGGAGGTCGACAGTCACAGCTAGAAAGTATTTTTATACTTTATCTCATTTCCAATTAGCTATATTAATACCTACCATTCCCTTTACTATTTGCCAAGCAAAAGAAAGCAGCTTTTGAGTAGTAAAGCTGTCTGCGCCTTCGTCGTTATCATCATCAATATTTTCATTTGATATCAATATGGCCGCATCGTTGCTCTTGCCCTGTGATGTCGATGACACCGACATCTGTTCCATGCTTTTCTGCTCCATAAAATCGTTACAGTTGCCTTCGTCAGGGTCGGATTCATCATCATCAATATTTTCAGATGGCATCAGTATAGTGGAAACGTTGTCTTTTCCCTGTAATGTCGTTGGCATTGATAGTACCTCTATTTTTTCCTGGTTCAGAAAAGAATTATTGTCTCCTTCCTCTTTCTCCCAGTCATCATCATCAATATTTTCAGTCGATATGAATATGGAGGCAGCCTTGCTGTTTTCCTGTAATGGCGATGATATCGGCATCAGTTCGATAATTTCCTGATCCAGTGAATCATTGCTCTTTTCCTGAATGAAGAAGGCGAAAAAAAAAAAAAAAAAAAAAAAAAGAACGTAACGTAGCAAGTAATGGTAGTAAACTAAGCGTTTGTAAATTATTCCGTTATTCATATTTTGGGTAGGGAGGGAAGGATAGAAAATGTGGCGCTTATTTCAAACCTAATGTAGCGTGAGCTTTTGGTGAGTTTCTCTTATATTGATTGGAAAACATTTGTAGTGATATGTTGAAGTTGCGCTTGCTATACAATTATTTTTTTCTCAGTTTTGATTTTGGTTTTAACGTTTGTTTTTTTTTTTTTACATTTCTTCCACTTCTGCTTTAGCTATAGCATTTTTAATACTTCATCATACTCGTAATACTTTTTAGAATATATCTAATAATTTTGATTTCTACTGCCAGTTTGGCTATGTTGACCTAACTGATCTCATCATATTTGGCACATGACCACAAATGAAATAAACATTCGTGGATACACATCATTTAAATTTCATTACCATACATAAGTGCATGTACGTTTCTGGATACCAATCCAAATAATAATATGCGCATAGACCAATGAATTTGTCGTTTAATTCTTTGTTATAATCTTCGTAAATGTAGTTTCAAGAGCTAAAACTGTCATGGAAATAAACAATAGAAAAGCGGACACTTTCGCTTTTCAATTACTTACTTCAGCAAGATTCTCAGCGAAAAGAGTTCCATCAAGGATGATAATTCTTTTATCTCGTGACGGAGTCGATTCCATCATCAGCAAAGTTTGCTTTAGCCGTGGTTGACCTTGATCGATCCCATCCTGAGTATCATCTTCTTTTTCCTGAATGGGAAAAATATTGACCTACCGTGAAATACGTGTATTTCAATACCCCTATTTCGCGGTAGGTCAATATTTTACAAAATCTCTCTCTTTTAACAACAACAAAAAAAAACATCGAGAGGTCAGAGCTGAAATGTTATATCGGACTGGATTGTTGGGGGGAGGGGAGGGCGAGGTAAAGGGGGAGTTCAAAGATTGGGAAAATTTTTGTGAGAGCAGAGGGACTAGAGGGGGATAGCTCTTTTATCTCCGGGATTTTAAAGTACCATCGAAACACTCTAGTTCCTCCCTTTATGGGATATTTCTTGGCTATTTATCCAATTTATCCATACAGGGATATTCCTGCTATTTAAATGCAGTTAAATTGATCACGTTTTAATATTTTTCTTACATCTGTCAACTTTTCTTTTCACGTAAAATGAAAATTTAATACTCTTTCAAACTTTCCTATTGAAATTTTGACGTCAGGCCTACATCATTTTTCCAAAACAAATTTGAAGAGAATATTTGCCTAATATTATAACGAAAAATTGGAGATTTACGATAATATATTCTAAAGTAGTACTCAAGCTGTTTCTTACCTGAGAAAGCTGTGCAGAGGACATGGCGATTTCTTTGTTAACTTGGAAACCGCCAGGAACAGCCAAGGCCCGATTTTCACCCTGAAGCTCTAGTTTTCCCTGTTAAATATGCATTAAAAGTTAATATTTTAATCCATATTTATATTTTTATTCATACACTCACCCATTCGTTTGTTCGTTCATTTAATCTATTCAATCATTTGTCCGTCCGTCCGTTCCCCATTCCTTCCTTCCTTCCTTCCTTCTTTCCTTCCTTCCTTCCTTCTTTCCTTCTTTCATCCATCCCACCACCAATTTTCCTACTCACCCCCTGCTCACCGATCAATACACCCCGACAGTCGGCTATGTGACATATTAATTGACAGGTTATTTTCTATTAAGCCTTAAATATTTGATTGCAGATACACACGATACACTATACCACATTCCCCATCCCTCAGGTTACATACTGGTGGAGTCAAAGGCCTCAGAACTTTTAGTCGCCACTCCATCTCACCACTCACGTTCTTGAAGCCCAAAACATATCTGATTAGAATAGGGTTTAATGTAAGGCACCTACTTGGCTACAATCGCTCATTTCTTTTTGAGCATTGAATATTTCCTTGTCGTGGTAACATTTCTTCTCCTCGTTACCCCCAGTGCCTTGGTTTCGATTGATCTAGAATACAATGAACACGATTAGGTCATAAATAACTAGCACGATTGGTCTAAACGTGGAAGTAATTTAGTTCAAGATGAGGGCTGAACATCATCGACTGGAAATCTTATTATATTTAAAACCCAACGCAGCCTCCTTGGGAGACAACTAGCCATGGAAATCCTATAGCTGCATGTTAAACTGTGAGCTTTGATAGATTTACAAGAGCCCCGTATAATTAGCACGAACTGTCTCGTGAAGGACTACACCACTGGCCTACCTTTAAATCCATTACTACCAAACACTTGAGGCAACATCGAATTGTTTAAACATTCCTTTGGAAAACGTCTTACCGATCGCCTCCTGCGTCGTAACCACTGCAACAGATCACCAAACGGAACGTACTCTACCACCAGGAACTTGTGTTCCTGCAAAGTGCAACAACCAACCAGGGATACAATATTCTGGTGTGCACCCAACTGCTTCATCTGTTCTATTTCCTGCAAGAACTCTTCTTTTTGTTCTTCGCTCGGATCATCTAGACACAAATGATGTAGTTAAATTCCTATTTGCTACGAATATAAGATTTTAAAACCAGATTCAAAAATCAATCAGCCATCTATTAGGCTTTGTTTCAGTCACGGTCGGAGTGCATTCCGACAGGAAACTCAATTGCGTTTCATGCTCACAACTACCTGCTCTCTAATTTAGGGATAATGGGACATGAAAAGAAAAAAAAACCAAAGCGACAGATGATTATATAGTTTTTAATGATATCCACACTATAAAGGGAAATGGCTCAGTTGTGTTGTTCGTAATGCCACCTTAAGCTTAAGACTGGGGAGATACAACTTGCAATCTGATTGCAAAAGACCAAATGCGACCGATCTGTAAAGGGTTAAAGGAGCTCAGTCACGGTTTGCGCATATTGAGAAGTTTTGCCTCAATTTTTCAAATTCGTCGTTTGTAATCCGTGTTAACCTTCTCCATCCTTAGCCATCCTTGTTCCTCTATGGTTTATCATTATCTCTTTGGTGTTTTTCTATGTTATTAAACTGTTATTTTCAGGTTTCCTACCATTTAAAGGTAATTTTGTATGTGGCCAAAATAACTCAAAATACCGTGACTGGACTCCTTTAAGTATTTTGCATATCACCGAGAATTTAAATCTCTTTCAGGTGTATTTTAAAGACAACGGACCAAACCAATTAGCAAGTTGTGTGACGATTCGCCCTTTTATACATGATTTTGCATAATGATTGCAATTACCTTGCAGTTCTTTGACTGCGACCAGCTGGCATGATTCCTCGGGCTTCAATGTTTTTTCAGTATCAAACACTTCTATTCCAACTCGCCTCTTTAGAGTTGCTTTGTAAACCACACCAAATGCTCCTCGACCCAGCTCCTCTTCGTATTTTATTTCCTCGGGAAGGAGTTCCCACTTGTCAAGCGGGACAATTTCGCGAGCTGAACGAGCTGATCTGTGGACAGATGGCAAAATAGTTTATACACAAGTAGTATAGCGCAGTAGGCTATTATTTTACTTAAATCTTGCTGCTTAATTAAAAGATGAACGTCTTAGAGCTTGGCGATGAAACTCAGCCATTCTGCATTTTGTCATTAACTTCTAAATTGGATACCAAGTTCTGCAATGGTTAAGTTGAGGGCTGCAGTTAAGCATATACCATTAAAGCTATCCCGGCTTCCGAGCGAGAGGTATTGTTATTGCCTATAGATAACATGCTAGCCCATTGCAGGCTACCTCCGCACATATCCTCAGGTTGACCTGGCACTTTGGCGTCATCCATTTTAAAATATCCCGAGCTGGAGAGATTCCCAAATAGATTTCTTACCCAGGAACACAACGCAGTGACCCCAGCCAACGTACCAACATGGACCGCCAGCAGATCCCAAGTCCAACGCGCTTAGGTAGTTAGTTGGGGTACAGCACGAAAAATGGCGAGCGAAAGAAGGAGAGAGGGGCTTGGTGGGAGGAGTGAACGATTGTTCTCTGGCTTTTCCGTACCACATAGGCTCGATTTTCAGCCGTGTTGGGAGTGCGGTTGTTTATCCTCCTCCCAAGGTGCAAAGAACGCGGACTCACAAAACGGCTGGAAATCGAGCCTACGTACCACACTCGTCTCTTATTTTTTCTATCTCTCTTTTTTCTTCCACTGCTCCCCAACTAACCATTGGGCCACTGCGCCTCCCATCATTTTGCTAAGTCATTTCACATCCGATTTCTTGTCTGAACATCATATTTCAAAGTTAAACTATGTTTGTCTTGTGGTACGCATATGTTATATATGTAGGGTCAATTTATAATAGTAAGGTTTTCTTTGCTGTTAGGTGAATAAATTTAAGCAAAAAAGAGGCAAGGTCTCTATTACGTCTCAAAACAGCGCCTGCTGAGAATGCAACCGGCTGTAATTAACGTATAGATGCAGCTTTTAGCTGTAAAATGCCATAACATTCAGAATCTTTCCTGTTAATTGTCCCAGTTTTGCAATAACCAACGAATTTATCATGTTTCATCTTAAATACGAGGTAACAACAACAGTGAATAACCTTTTGATTCGCTTGTGACAAGACCGTCTGTGGCACCAGAAACCTAGAATAAAACATAGCACCAGCAACAGAATGACGGCGATACCAGATGCGATGTAAATCATCCTTTCATTGGAGATCGCGGTTTCTTGTGTTGGTTGACCAGCGGTTTCTTGTGAGGGTTGACCAGAATTCCTTTCCGTAGGCACTAAAAAAGGATAAGAAATTTCTATCTTAAGGAGGCTGGGAGTTTAAATAATGTTTGAGGACTACATTAGAAATAACTGGATGATCAACATTCCGAAGGTTGTCATAATTGAAGAAAGTCATAACTCCAACTTGTAAAATTACATTTTTTTACTCAATGAAAAAGCGTGTCGTCCTGTTTTGCTTTAATCATATCGCGCTTGCAACTGTCCACAGTTCATGATAATTGAGACTGCTAGTACTGTTGAAAATGAAAGACATCATTGGAAAGATATAAACTGTCAAAAAAGAGAAAATATTGCGAGCAAATTTTCGCAATTTTCCAGCGTTTAGTAAAAAAAACTTTAGTAAAAATCCAAGGTGGGAGATCCATTCTATGACACGGACCTCGTAGAGGAAAGTTTGGGACGTGTTATAAAACGTACAAGATTTGTGATCAGTAATGACTTTAATACTCCAAGAGTAACGGGGTGTTGGCCTCAGAAACCCCTCCACCTTCCCTCCGATCCCCCATCGGTCAAAGAAGACCTCAAAAAGTCCATTAGCTCGGTCTGAATAGGGCTAAAGAGTATCTGCGAGCCTGTAACTTTAGACGCCACAAGTTCATGACCTTTTAAACGTTCTTTTAAACGTTATTATTTCATTAAAATTTAGTAAATCGGCGAATTCGTGGCGAATTTTACACGTATTAATCAATAAATGAGCTTTATCTACGCAAATTTAAATTATCTACCTTGCTACGTTTGGAATGATCTTCCTTGATTTCGTTTTTAGAAAATATAGATGATCAAAAGTCGAATTTTCTTGAAAAAATGACCTTTGACCCTAAAACCTTTTTCCGCAAAAACTTGGATGGTCATTCCATTCTCAGCATGGTCATTCCAAACGTGAGAGGATGGAAATAATTGAACTACACTGAACTGCATTGAACTGCATCTAAAACCCGTTTTTGTTGAATGATTTTTGCTAAAAGCCGCCACCAGTTGGTCAAATATTTGTTATTTTCTGCTAAATGTCACTTGACATTTCACGTGACCCGTCAGAGGTACTAAGTCTACCTCAAAATGCTAAGGACGTTAAAACCTAACTGTGTGCTAAATTTGGTTCCATTGTCACTTGTGTCTTTAGAGATGTATCTAATAAATTATTTTAACCAGTAAAGGTCTTTGATACAGTGTTTAAACTGCTTGAGGAGGTAGATAAACTTGGTGAACTTGATAAGCTTAGTCAGCTTCTTTATCGTCCCACCCGAGTAAAAGCGAATAAGGGTGGTGAAACCGAGGCTGGTGAAACCGGGGCTGATGAAACCAGAGTGAAGACTAACCGATATCCACTTTCTTCAACCTAGTCGTCTGATCTGATAACATTTTCACTTGGTTTCCAGTGACTAGAAGATCTTAAAAAGCCAAAAAATCCGGTCTGGATAGGGTTAAAGAGAGTCCGCGAACTTGTGGCTAAAGACGCCAAATTTTTATGACAATGTTTACATTCATTACGGCCTATTGAAAATTATCATGCTCAAGAGCCTTTGTCTCTTACCACACTATTGCTCTTAGTTTTGCAGAAAACTCGTGTTCCAGTTTTTCTCGTGGAAATGAAATGCGGTCGGGAATCCTCACGCGATATAAGGCGAGATAGCTGTCATCATTTTGTTAGCGAACGGGAATTTGGGGGTGATGCCCAACGAGTTTGCGAGGCAGAAAGGTCTCTGATGAGTCCCTTGGCGGGGACGAAACGAGCTGCATAAGCCTAGCCACGAACAATGTATTATCATAAATAAATGTCACCTTTAACTGAAATGTTAGAAATTATTTAAGTGGGAGATGAACTTGGTGTACTCGAGCCGGGGTAACCAACCCTCGGGAAGTACCCACAATGGTGAGATCTTAGGGTTGAGTGCTCTCCTTAAGAAAGGGGGACTGGGGAAGCCAACACAACTGTAAGTATCTCATTATGTATGCTGACGTCGCGGTCTTCTCTGACTGGTTCCCGATAATGTCTTTGCCCCATGATGCTTTGGGACAGCCTCCCTATAGTCAGACCTCGGACCCAAGTCACTGAGTCTTCATCATGGCCGCATGCAAGACGGACTACTGTCATCGAGGCCCTCGCGACACTGTAAGTGTCTTATTATTTATTTAACTTTTCTGGTCGCCATGGAAATCTGTGAGACCGATCCCAGGTCCTCTGTCGAGGCTGGTGGGCTGTTTTCCAAATACTAGTTTCTAATTGGACGCCGCCATTTTTATAGGACAATTAGATGCACGAAAATCAACTACGTCATCTAATGAGATGCATCGCGTTCTGATCGGTCGAGAGCGATCATCTGTGCTGTATGGCGCTCTGTGATTGGTTACCGACCAAACAAGCGCCCTATACTACTCATCAGCTTCTTTATGGTCCCACTCACCGTTTGAAACCGAGGGCAATGAAACCAGAGTGAAATTTAGCAGATATCCTCTTTGCTCAATCTCTCCGTCTGAGTGAAATATTATTTCCACTTTGTCTCCAGTCACAAGAAGTCTTTGGTCGACGGTCTTGTTACCACAGTATACACCAAGTATTTTACCCGTCCCGTCGTTAATTCTCAAAAAGTCTTTGCTACAAAGAAAGGTAAATGACGTTTCGCACCAAACCACTAAAACTGACTAACTTGTGACACTCGTAAGCAATTGTCATGCTTCAGCGTGCATTATCGAATTATGATGCACGCGGGAAGAAGCATAAGAGTTGCTTGAGGGACAGCACAGATAGAGCAACTAGCTTCTTGAGTGCTCTCCAAACAAAATGTTGTATTCGAGCACGAGAGGAATTGTCATGACTAACTTTTGAACCAAAAAAGTGTAAGGGGTTGGACCTCGGGGGCGGAGCCTCCCGGTATAAAACTTTGTAAAGAGCCCCCAACCCCAACCCCCCCCCCCCCCGCCCCTCCCCGAAGCGATCTTCACAACAACGAAATAGAATGACCAGATTTTGAAATAAAATCAGTTAAAAAATGGAAATGATAACCTACAAATACAGGGATGCATTCGCAAATTGTTATTATACAACGGGTGGATCAAGCCCCTGTACATACAGTAGTAATCAGGTTACGTAACAGTCCAAATTTAAGGATTTGATTCGGAAAAATGGTTATATTCTTAAAACTAAAAAAATACGTAGGAGTATGAATAAAGATAACCTCACCTTGCTTCAGGTGTGTGTTTTCTTAGTTCCCGTGCATGAGGTTTCCAGGCCGAATTATGTGATATTTAGGATATATAGACGACAAAACAGTGAAGCTAAAAACCTCTTAAATTGGAATAAAAAAGCTTAGAAACCTCACGGGAACCAAGTCGAGAACAAATCTTTAAATTTGGACCGCTGCATAACCTAAGTACTATTGTATGTACAAGGCCGCACATTTGCAAGCTTCGGCACCTGTGATTATACCATAATTTAGCAGGAGTAAAATTTCATATGCCCAACCCCCTGCAGCAAACGTCCCCCTATTGTCCGGGGGTAAGGGTACTGCAAATTAATGAAATTAGTGTTTATATATTAGATCAAGAGAAAAATTTCCGGTCCCCCATTCAAGTATACTTCTAAAATCTTATTACTAACAAACGTAATTTGGACCATCGTAAAGGAAGTAAGATTCACTAAAAACAGAGTATTAAGTGGCAGTCCCGCTAAAAGCGGTCCACTCAACCTCGAGACCAAAAATAATTTTCCCTCATTTTTTGTCCGTGAAAAGGGTTTGGCACATATATATATAAAAGCAATTTATTCTTTTTTAATTTCTCATTTTTGCTTTGCTACGAGCCAAAATTGAATTTTGGCCGAGTGGAGGTTGCCGACCGTGATCATAAAGGTACAATTCAACGATTTTGTGAAGCGTGCTACGTCCCCTAAAATGCAGCTCACAGAATTTCGTTTTCATACAAATTCTAAGGTACATTCATTTCTTTGACTGACGAAATATGGAAATTTTTCGGAAAATTCTAAGCTTACCAGCGAGGCTGGAAGACACCCTACTCTGAGGCCTTTGTTCAACTACTAAAATTTAGTGAAATTTGAGGGAGAAAATCTCAAAAGTTGGGCCTAAATGAGGGCTAAAAAACACATCCCAGCAAATTTCTTACCTTAATAAACCGTTCTATAAGTTCAAACCACTGCGTATCTTCTTGGATTGCACGCGACAGCAGATTAAAATCTGCCACAGTCAGTATATTTACATAACTATCGCTGGTGTTAAAGCTCATTTGCATAACCATTGCACTCGGTGAAAATACTTCTTCTGCCGTTCAGGTTCGTTTGTTGACCTTCTGAGAAGTGGCAAATAGCTTCCTTTAATACTTGGATACACTGTAGATCCAGTTTTGAGGTGAAAGTTGCGTTTAAGTTAATCAATTCTCAAGACTTGCGAGATATTCCAAAAAAGAAATAATGGCGGTCTGCAAAAATTAACCGTAGCCGTCGTCCCGATAAGTTCCTTCCGTAAATTCTGCCGCAGATCGAAGTAACACTAGGAGAAGACGAAAGTCGTAAGTTTTTATTTCTCATTTAATGGCAACTGAATCCTGTACTACTACTAGCCTTGGCTATTGGGAACTTGAGGGCTGTGTGCCCGAATTTAAAAAAACATCAACAACAAACACTTGCCAGTTGATGACTGAGAAGTGCTTTCGTCAAATGGACTCCAATAAACACGACACGCTTGAATGGAACTATGTTTTGCGATGAATGGGCTTTAATTCTGTTTGATGCTTAATGCTTGTATTTTAGTATCAGCGCTTATGCAGCGCATTTAATGAACATCGGGATCCGTTTCTGCAACGAAATCTGCAGTAGCCTTTGTCACAATGTCACACAAGTTGTAACGTGACCAATTACCAGCTAAGGAGGGCGCGTGCCGATCAATAGATTTGGCAAGAAAAATTGAAAAAGTCACCCATTGATTTAATTTTTGGGCTAGTGTAATCTTATCAGTATGACTGAACGACGACAATCGTTGCACCTTTTCAATTTTTACCTACTTTTCCTCAGAAAATATAAGTAGTTGCCGATACAGCAGAGGAAGCGCATATGTAACTGAAATTCACTTTTTTCTTTCGCGTTATCAGCCGTTAATGGTCGACCCATGAATAAAATGAAGAAAATCAAAAGATAGGGCCAAGAAACCTTCCAAAAAAACGACCAAATCAAAGCGCGCACAGATGCTGAGAGGACGATTTCTCACTCAGTTCCTTATAGGACTAGCACCCTTCCCTTTATTTCTGAAGGTACCAGAATTATTGGCCATGGAACTAGTTTGTCTTTTATTTCTCCGGCTCGCCAAACATACAGTTAAGTGATGGGACATGTACTCCTACTGGTATGGGACTCAAGGGAGGGTGCCCGGGGGTACTCCCTTATATGGGCTATACAGGTATGTGCGGCCCCACAGAGTAGGGTTTTTAGCCGTTTTGGTAATAAATAAGGTCAAGAGATTATCAAGGTAAGAGAGTAAATCCCCCATACAGGCCTTCCACCCAAGGTAATCCCTCCTAAGTTATTTTCAGACGTGGTATCCAGTTCTTCCGAGAATGTTAATCGCGCGATGCGTGGACAGCCGAAGCCACCACCTGAGACGAAGCGGAGGGAACGTCATTTTATATGTTTTGATTTTGTTTCATAGCAGAGATGTTTCCAGCACCCTCAGCCGCCTTTTTGTTCGGCCGGGCTTTCGTTTGTTTTGTGCTCGTTTGGCTGTTCATTATTTACCCGTTCATTCGGTTTTAGGGAGTTTAATTAAGCAAACTTTAACGGAAACGGCAACGGCAACGAACACAATGGCTGTGTAAGCTTGCGTTATAATTCTTTGTTCATTTCTTTGCCGTTGTTTACAAAAGGTCGCAAACCAACAACGTGAAATAGCCACATTCCGCACATTCGAGAGAGCGTGAACTATACGAAGGCCAATTTTTAAAATTTATTTTTCGAATTTTGACGATGTCTTACATATTCTGTTTGAGATATTTCTGACAGTAAAGACAAATTGAATGAATCTAAACTCTTGCGAGATTCGTAGGTTGAATATTAAGTCCTTTTTTTTTAATCATCATTACCTTTGGCGTTGTTGCCATTGCTGCTTAAACTGCTTTTTTGCTGCTTAGGCAGCGAGCGTCTGCCTGCACTTTCGACCATCTGTTTGTTCAGTTGCCTAGCTTGTGTTTCGGCGTTTGTTTCCTTTGCACTCGTCTGTCTAAACATTTCTCTGCCGTTCATTCATTTGTTATTGTTTGCGCAGGGGACATCCGTCTCTTATTTAAACTCCTATTAACGTTTCGAAATGTATTAAAACAAACCGAGAGCCGAAGCTCCCTTGCTTGTAATCAAAATATCAAAGAAGACATCCCCACGGCGTTGGAGGTTTCCCTTTGCTTTGAAACGAAACGAAACGACATAAACAGATCCTCCACGAAAACATCCACGCAACGCGCGAGTAATATCCGCGGAAGAACTGAGTACAATGTCTACAAATAACTTGAGGGATGACCTCAGGTAGGAGGAGGCCTTGATGGATTGTGCTCCTAAAAGTGGCATATTATAATTAATGTACCAAACCAGCTGTATTTTTAAACTGATTTTAAACTGTTTTGAAAGTATTTTGACGATTTAAACAGTATTTTGAAGTCACCATAGGGTATTTTTTGTGCTATTTTGTAAGAAATTCAAAATTTTGCTTCTTGTTTGTGATGTATTTCAATTATAGTTAAACGTATTTCATGACATTGGAATGATTTTCCCTCTGTTTTTAATGTAGTTTGAGTTGAAAACAGGGTTGAAATAGGGGATTTACAACCTATTTTAAGACTATGGCAACACAGATTTCGTTCAAACAGTTTAAAAATTGTTAAACACTGTATTGAATCTTATGTTTGCAATGGTCGTAAATTTAAAAAAGTATTTTGCAAATTATCAGTGCAAAAAATAGTCTTTAAATAGGATATTTAAAATGTATTTGACAACGTAACTTCATAAAACAGGTTTTAAACAGCACATTTAGAATGTAGCTGAGATGTGAAGAGGGGAAAATATGTTTTGAATAGGATGCTTGAAACCTATTTGAAATAGCAATTAATGTTATAAAGTTTTAGAATACAACCAAAACAGTCTGTTTTAAACAAAGTTTTACATTTCAATCAGGTGAGTATACTATTTAAAGAGTAGTTTTAAATAATGACAGCAGTGCCTGCTTTAAAAACAGATTTAAAATATTGCACTATTTTTACACTATTATTTTATAAATCTAGCCTAATGGAAATTGAATGCAATCAACATAATTTGCATCCCCCTTTTGAAAACGTCTTACAATTTCTTTTCACTCGAGCTTTGCACGTACATACAAAACACAATGGATCTCAACTGTGGTAGATTTAGTTAACATTGTATCTAGATAACAGCAGGTGAGTTCTATATTACATGTACCTATGTACAATGTAAGTTCTGGCAAAAGTGTCATCACTTAAAAATTTGCCAGAAGTAATCAAATCACTGAAAGCAACAACTACATGTAATAAATCAATTGGTTAACATTACATGTAATTATTATTGATTGGGATCACTCCTTATGGCAAAACATGCCATCACTCACAAAGTAGCCAAGAATGAAGGTCTGACAATCAAATCCCCAAACATTACACCTACTGAATATTAAAATGAAAATTTCAAGGCACATGTAACTTGCTTCTAGTAACTGGCTCCACTGACAAAGTGCACCAAAAGATCTCAAAACAAATTGTAACAAGAAATGACAACCACTGAATAGGAAAAATAACATTTGAAGGAAAAATGGGCCCATTATTGAATGTGGCCACTCATCATGGTATACTGTGCATGTTTTAGGATCTTGCAAAAGTGCCGTCACACACTAAGTGCACCAAAATCAATCAAGATCTCACAACCAAATTCCTAGAAATGACAACTACTGAATATGGAATTGAAAATATCAAGGAACATTTCTGGTGGAAATGCATGCTCACCATCGGCGCATGCCTGGTGCGCTATCAAATGACTACCAGGAACGCTGTGTTACATGACATTTCAGGTGTGTCACCCACCAGTTCTGATAAACACAACACTATAATCTGCGTGATTATTTCTTTCATGTTACATCAAACTGTATGAGGCGTGTCACCCGCCAGTTCTGATGAACAAAACATTAATCTGCGTGATTATTTCTTTCATGTAACAGTTACATCAAACCGTAGCAGGCGTGTCACTAAACAGTTCTGACGGACAAAACATTAATCTGCGTGATTATTTCTTTCATGTAACTGTTACATCAAACTGTATGAGGCGTGTCACCCACCAGTTCTGATGAACAAAACATTAATCTGCGTGATTATTTCTTTCAACTAACTGTTACATCAAACTGTATGAGGCGTGTCACCCGCCAGTTCTGATGGACAAAACATTGTTCTGGGTGATTATTTCTTTCATGTAACTGTTACATCAAACTGTATGAGGCGTGTCACCCACCAGTTCTGATGAACAAAACATTAATCTGCGTGATTATTTCTTTCGTGTTACATCGAACCGTATGAGGTGGTTCACCCACCCGTCAGATCTCAAAACCACAAGAAATGAAGGAAATTACGAGAAATGAAGGAAAATTGCTTTTAGTAATCAGTCAATTATTGATTGTGGTCACTCATCATAGTGCATGTATGTGCATGTTTCAAGATCCTGCAAAACTACTGTCACTCACAAAGCAAACCAATATTAAGATCTTACAACAATTTTTTTAGAAATGAAAATCTTAAGGAATATCACTGTAGAAATTTGCCAATTATTTATTGTAGTAACTTGTCATGGTATGCATGCTTCAATATCTGACAAACGACAACTACCGAACCAGGACTGGGAATGTTACATTATTAATTACCGTACACGTATAACTTGCATTATCAAAGTTTTCTTTTGCTCTTGAAAATGTTACAAGTAAAAAGAATCCCTCAGAAGGATCCCTCATCGGACTAAATAAAAAAAAGCCTTCGTGGTAAATCACCAAGAGGGATAATCATAGCCAAGCTCTGATTCGCTCTTCAGAGAAAGGCACGGTTTTGGTGCAACAGCACAGGGTAAAATCGAAGAAGGCACAAATAGGGCACGGTTTAGGCACAGGCAAGACACATTTCAAGGCCTGTTTAGCACAGCTTAGGCACAGCCCACGCACAGTTTAGGCACACTTAAAACAGATGCAATGTAACACTTATACTGCCTCTCGTGAGTAGTTCAATGACCATTGAATCTCAGTTGTAAATAAGAATTATAACACATCGGGAAATGGTTAGAGATTGAATAGAATGCTGTTTAAAATTCATTATATCAAATAATGGATATTGTATTATAGGTCTCACACAGGTTAGTTTGAAGAATACTTTTAGAGCTCTTTATCACTCAACTTTGCCACGATTACCCACGATTTGGCACAACTTAGGCACAGTCTTTGGACCCACAACTCTAGGCACAACTTGGGCACAGCTTAGGCAAGACTTAAGCACAATTTACGAACAACTTAGGCACAGCTCAGGTGTAATATATTCGTAACCGGAAGTTGTGTTAAGCTGTTGTATTACCCAAGATGCTTAGAGAATAAAGTTGTCGTGTTAAACAAGCCTCGTGAACTTGTGTTGTTATGCTACCAAGCCATACGTTTGCAAGTATATATGTTTCATTTTGGCGACGAGGATGGGATACTCTACATGCACGAATACGCATGAGCAATCCAGTGAAGTTTTGATTTTTTCTGTGTCAGGAAAAAGGTTTGTTTTCGACCGAGGCAACTTAATCAAAGTTTGAACACGTGCTATCAAAATTGCGGGAATTGGGCTGTTTGCTCGTGTCGGCGAGTTCAGCCCTGAGCGAGAGACTTTTCGTTCCTATGTGGAAAGAATGGAAATGTTCTTCATGGCAAATAATATAATGGAAGAAACAGGCGAGGGTAACGAGGAAGCCAATCTCGCAGTTGCAAATAGAAAACGTGCTATCTTCCTGACCGAGATTGGACCCGAAGCATATTCTACCCTGAGCAATCTGCTGGCACTAGTGAAACCAAAAGACACTCCTTTTTGCCGACATTGTCAAAGCATTAGAGAAACATTACAATCCAGCGGCATTGGAGATAGCAGAGAGTTTTCATTTTGGAACTTGCTATCAAAAACAAGACGAATCCATCAGTGACTTTATTGTGGCCTTGAAGAAGTTATCGATTCATTGTAGCTATGGGGAGCTTCTCAACCGAGCTCTGAGAGACCGTTTTGTGTGCGGATTGAACAATCCCAAAATACAGAATAAACTTCTGAACACCGAGGATCTTTCTTTTGAGAAAGCGTGCCAGATTGCAAAGTCAATGGAGATGGGAGAGAAGAACACCCAAGAATTCCGTCCTGTCAGTGCAAGTGAGACAGCCAAGGCATAGTAAATAAACTGGAAACTGTAAACACCAAGGAACCCTCATGGGGCCATATTGTAAACTACTGGGCAACCAGTAAATCATGTTACCCTCGTGTAAATTTAAGTCAGCAAAATGCTACAAATGTAGCAAAGTAGGTCACCTTGCATCAGTTTGTCGGAATAAAGACGTTGAGTCTAGCATGAAAACCAAACAACCAGGAGCTAAAGATAATGTTCATAGTGTGTTGGAATCAAACACAGAAGGTTGTGATGATAATGATGAGTTATTTATTCCGTGTATGCAGTTGGTACAGATAACCCTACCAACAAAAGTTATACTGTAGAAATGACCATAAATGGTTCACCATGTGCAATGGAAGTAGACACTGCAGCTGATTACTCAATGATGAGTAAGAGCATACATTCTCAGAAATTCAGTAATTTTCCACTTCGTCCGTCAAAGGTTGAATTGAAAATCGACGCGGGTGAAACCCTTACAGTATGTGGTGAAATGCTGTGTGATATAGTGTACAAGGGCCATGAATATACATTGCCAATTATTGTAGCTGATTATGAGAAGAAGCCTACTTTGCTGGGAAGAAATTGGTTAAACCATATAAGGCTTGAGTAGGGTGAAATATTTAGTTTAACAAGATCCGAGTCGGAAAGTGCCAAAAGTCAACTTGATGGTTTACTAGTTAAACACAGTGAGTTGTTCAAAGATAGCTATGAGGGCATGAAAGGGTTGGAAGCACACATCACCATGAAAGATGGTGCAAAGCCCATATTTATTAAGCCACGTAGGGATCCATATGCACTAAAAGATGAAGTTGAAAAGGAGTTGGATAAATTAGAGAAAAATGGGGTAATCGTTAAAACTGACAGATCAGGCCGGGTAAGCCCAATAGTAGTTGTGCCAAAAGCTGACAAATCGGTTAGAATTTGTGGGGACTACAAAGTAACCATCAACTCAGCTGTTGAAGATGAGCAGTATCCCCTTCCCACCCAACAGGACTTGTATGCTGCCTTCTTGGGATCAAAATTTTTCAGCAAACTTGATTTGTCGCATGCATATGCTCAGCTAAATGTTGACAAGGCAAGTCGTGAGTACCTGACAATTAGCACACACAAGGTAAGGTAAGGTAAGGTAAGGTAATTTATTTTAGGGACTCTATTCGTACACCAAATTACCACTAAATAGAAAACAGAAAATATTCCAAGCTAAAATGGATATGATTTTGCAAGGAGTAGAAAAATGTGTGTGTAAGCAGGTGTCAGTTGGCAGGATAATATCAAAATCCTGCCTGAGGTATTGGAGAGGTTGCTTAAATATAACCTGCATTTGAAGATGGCAAAAGTGTGAATTTCTGAAGAGGGAAGTTGTCTATTTGGGTTTGAAGATAGATGCCGAAGGTTTGCATCCAGTTGAGGGGAAAGTGGATGCTGTAAAAAGGGCACCAGTACCACAAAATGTCAGTGAGTTGAGATCGTTTTTGGACATGGTCCAGTACTATCACTCATTTCTACCAGATTTAGCAACCACACTAGCACCATTACATGAGCTCCTCAAAAAGGGTGTCCAGTGGACATGGACAAAAGAGTGTCAGCAAGCATACGAAGCTTGTAAACAAGGTCTCGGCCAATCGATGACCAATTTATTGATAATCACAAGCTTGAGTCCTCGGTTGCCATCGATTATTATTGACTATCGTTTGCTGTCAAGCAGATTATTTTTCATCATATCTCGGTCAATAATCTACCCACTGGAGTAATTCAGTTCCAGTTGTGGTCTGGTACTTACCTCGTGACGTTTGCTCTGGTTTGAAGAAACAACCTAGGAAAATATATGTCAGGTTATTTACTAAGCTATCAACCAGGTGGTCGTTAAGGTGTACCATGAATGTCCATTTCCTGTCCATGTTGGAGAGCGATTCGTTACTCAGAAGAAGAAAGGAGATCACGGGAATGTGCTGAAAGTGATCAATGCGATACATGATCGTGGTAGAGGGGAATCGATAACAATCGATGATAACCGATGACAATCAATGGCAATTAAAAAACACAATTTTTTGGACCATACATTGGTCATCAATTTCTGATATCAACATAATAATTTTTATCGATTGTCATCGATTGCCATCGATTGTTAACGATTATCGATTTCTTCGATTGATCTCGCCAGGATACGTGCAAAGAAAATGGATAGAATATTAAGCAGAGTACACCTAAACTACATGTTACTAATCAACATGTTCAGTAATTGAATAGAATCAAACAACTGGGGTTGATTGAGTTTGGCAATCAAACAGAATGAGCCAAAGAAAATTTTGGCTCTTCATCCATGATGTTCTACACAACCACACAAAATAGACAAGATTTTTGACAAATGTCTCTTAGCACACTGGAATAATGAAGAATGAATTAAAATTATCAAGACATTGAATAGAAACAACAATAGAACAAATACAGGTTTAGTGACACCTAAATGTAATTTTGCGGCCAAAATGTAAGGATTCTGTTCATGGCTTGATTGAAGCCTGGATTTTAGGTGTGATAACAGAGTCACATAATATACCACGTATACAAACAAAGTTCGATTCCGTTCGATTGTCCCAATTTTGTTCTGCGAAAGTTCGAACCCAATCGCTCGATTAAATTCGATTGATTTCGATGAAGTTTGATTAATGGAGCGTTCGATTTGGTGCGAGTAGTTACGGCTGGAGCAAAGCCACACATTCCCAAGTGAAATCGATTTACCTTCTTAGTTTTTTCAAACAGGAAATCGCCATGCTTACTCGCGAAACATGCTCACGTAGGTCTCGATGTAAAATACACTTGAAAAAGTTACGAGAATTGTAAACAACAAAATGGAGTGAGAGGAAGGTAAATTAAACATATACCGTACCGTTAGAAATCCTGGACTGGTAACTGGAAGTTAAGAACTACCACATCTATGTGAAGTTTGGCGGAGAGGTTTTGGCGGAAAACACGGATTCTCCAATGACATCTGTCTCCGCTGACCCGTTACTGACCCGTGCGATGCAGGCATTTTGGTCAGCTGTCATTGAGTGACCACGTGACCTTTTTACCATTTCAAATTGCTGCCTGGCGATGCCAAACGACTAGAACTGGTGTGTTTCTGTAAACGGTTAGTCATCATTATTGGTTATTTTCTTTAACTGGAAGGAGAGTTAAGCGACCGAACCAAATCATATGACTCGTAGACGCAGCGTCCATGATTTGTCTATCTGGTAAACAGATGCTTCAACGAAATAGAGGTAGGCTTGAGCTTCTGTCTTGGTCGAGTGTCTTTCATTCGAAAAGCTGGATATACACGTAAGTTGGACCTAATAAAGCATGGGTTTAACATAACTGTCTCCACTTCAGCTGTTTTATCGAATTAGATGATTGCCTATGAAACATAGATCTGAGTTTGAAAAAATGGTTCTTCGTCCAGTCTCATTAGGCACTGTTTAATGTGAGATCACATTGATCAGTTATGGCAGTTATACATGTGAGCTTAAATGCACATGGATGCACAGTATTTGTAACTATGTATGTCGCTTTTGTGCAGCCGTAAATAACTCATCCACTGTGATAATTTTACCTTCTTGAGATGACATAGACTGATTCGATCTATCTGTAGGAAAATTGAAGTGCGAGCTAGAGGAAGCTAAATCAAACAGTTCGTTTTTCTGAAAGCGGAAAGGCAACTTTATGGTCTCAGCATGATAACAACATTGAGACAAAAATATTAAGCACTGCCATTATTAAACAATGCAATATGTATTTCTTTTTTATTTTTAACTTTGCGAAACTGAATGTTGTTACAAAGTTGCTGCAATATTTTCTGCAATTGAAGGTAAATTTTGAAAGGGAGAAGTAATTAAAATTTAGGATTAAGGAGGAAGTTATATGTATACCTGTAGCTTCTACAGTCATGCAACATCAGTAAATTAAAGTAGTTTCCTGTTAGAAATGAATGGACCTTACAACTTGATGGGGTAATCTTTGTCAACTTTTACATAATTACTGTATATTATCATATAAATACACTGTAACAACAACTTATATTTCAAGGGGAATGTTAGCCTGTGAAAATAGCCGTCCTTCTTCGCTCCCCCCCCTCCCCCCCCCCCCCCCACCCCTAAGTGGCATCAGCTGTTTTTGCAGGCTAGGGGAACATGGTATGCATTAATTCTTTCATCTTGGGTATTTTTGTAAAACTTTACATCATATTGCACAAGACCTTAACTGGTGACAGCCTGGGTTCTTTATAACTTACCGTTAGTGGTTTTAGTTTCTTAAGCTTCATCTTGCCAGGGCAGGAAAACAATTTTGAAATTCAGTAGCCCAGTAGGCCTGTACATTTTAGTTTTCAGTTGAACCCACTAAAATATTACTTGGCTATTACACGTACATTGTTGTAAGTCACGAACATGTAGTGTCCGTGCCTTATCAACTACATCATTTACTAGGTACTGTCTATAATCAGTGATAGACTATAACAAAATGAGCTGACTGGTACTAAATTACGTGAAAGACACTGTTCAGTGACACAAGTGTTGTTTCAGATACAAAGAATGTTTGGATATT
This sequence comes from Orbicella franksi, assembly GCF_964199315.1. NCBI lineage: Eukaryota > Metazoa > Cnidaria > Anthozoa > Scleractinia > Merulinidae > Orbicella > Orbicella franksi. The sequence goes on along the minus strand of NC_138145.1, from coordinate 36,137,534 downwards.
AAATTAATCCATGCTTTCAACTCATTGTTTTGCTCATTTTGCAGTCTTAAGTTTTAAAATAGGTTTTGATTGGAAATTATCACTAACAAGACTCCTGAGGCTAATTCCACTTACCCACCGGACCAGACCACCAAATTTCCATTTTCACTTGCCCAAGAGCAAAATTTACTTGCCCAAGCCAGGCAATCGGACCTGGGTTTTTTCCTACTGTGCTTGCTCAGACTACGATCAGTCCCTCTTTCACTTAGTCCGAAATGCTACTAGCAGTGCTCGAAATTTTGTCAAATTATGCCAAAATTTTGCCAGAATTCCCAAATTATGCTCCTGATTTCCGAAATTGTGCTCACAAAATGGCCGTTTTCACACTAGAGACGGAAAATCCGTCTAGACGGGTTATTCGTCTGCTACATTTTCCGTCTTGGTATGGGCTGTTTTCACACTAGGGACGGATAATCCGTCTAAGACGGGTTATCCGTCCATCACGGATAATCCGTCTTAGTGTGAAAACGGAACGGTGTTCATTTTAGACGGATAATCCGTCTATTTTTATCCGTCCGATTATCCGCCTATAAAAGCATAATAACTTCTTTCGGCAGCAGCGCCCCTTGTTTCTGAACGATCAGCTCCAAACCATGGGATTCAATGTCACGATGCTCAAGGCCATGTGCCATCATTTTGAAATTCCCCACAAAGCCATGGAGAGAAAATCTTCTTTAATTAACAAGCTATAGCTAGAGGACATGGTGAAATAATGCTCATGTTATAAATAGATTCAGTGGCTCGTCATTCTCAGTGCAGCTTTGACAAGTCACAGTGCAACTGTCACCAAACCTTTTCTGTTGTAAAAAAGAAATTACAGCCAGTAGTGTGTGCTGAACTACAGGCGAAATGATTCAATTGTAACTTTTGTTTAAGGTGGCTCCCTACAGTTTACGATCGCACGCGCGCTGAGGACGAAAGCTCAAGTAATCTGCGCGCGCTCGGAGGAAAACGTCACCATATTTCGATATTTTATTTCGTCAACAACAAGCAAAACTGGTCGATGAACGCGTTTCCCTTGATGAAATTCCGTAAAACTTGGCAGATTGGTAGTAAATGTTTTACTTTAGTCGGAGCTCGTTTTTCAGGGAAATCTATAAGACTAGTATTCTCACAGCGGTAAAAGACGTAAATTTGAAAAAATCGAAAAACCTGCCTTTACAAACCCGGCCCTACTTTTTTCGTCTTTAAAATTCGTATCCCGCAGGAAGTGATATGCTGTGAAAATTTGGGAAGATTTCACCGAAGGAAGTTCAAGAAAATCGCAAGTTAAGCCAAAAAGATTTTAAGGAAAACGACCACTTTTTTAAGTTTAAAAGACATGTTTCGACAGAACTTCTGTCATCTTCAGTTGAATGAATGATTACAAAGCAAGTTGAATAATAAGTAGGCAAAAATGCTAATTAAGACAAATAGTAACAACAGAACGTGAGAAGGTGTAAACTCAGAAGAAGATTCGACACTTAATCACTTAATCACACTTCGACACTTAATCAAGCGCTATTGTAATGATTTAGACATCAAATTAGTTTTTCCTTCCTTTAAGATAGGTAACCTTTTTGGTGTGAAAGACCCTATCCCCGGCGGGCTTCGTTCACGTGTGGTTTATAAGTTTACATGTGCGGGCTGTAATGCCTGTTATGTCGGCGAAACCTCCCGACATTTTTCTACACGCGTACGTGAGCACTTAGCCGTTGATAGGGCCTCTCACATCTTCGAACATCTTCAGAATTCTGAACGTTGTCGCTCATTGTGTTCAATAGACTGCTTTCATATTTTAGATCACGCCACTACCAGCTTTCAACTCAAGATGAAGGAGGCTATCCATATTCAAAAAGAACTACCTTGCCTCAATCAGCAATTACACCATGTAAATCTAAAATTATCCTTTTAATTTACACCTTCTCACGTTCTGTTGTTACTATTTGTCTTAATAAGCATTTTTGCCTACTTCTTATTCAACTTGCTTTGTGATCATTCATTCAACTGAAGATGACAGAAGTTCTGTCGAAACATGTCTTTTAAACTTAAAAAAGTGGTCGTTTTCCTTAAAATCTTTACATGTCTGCTGCTATCTAGACCTTTTAAAGCCAAAAAAAAAGTAAAAAAATATTTGTTTGGGCATTTATAATTCAAGACTAAAACCAATGATTTTAACAGAGATAATAGTAAAACACTATTTAATCATTGCTTATTAATGTAATTAGTTTGAGAGGACTGGCTGTAAAAACGAATGCAAAAACGGCATTCAAAACATACACTTGCGCGCGCAGCGCCATAAATGATTACCCTATGGAGCCACATTAATTGCTACTAAGGCAAACAGTCCTGTCTGGTGTTTGTTGTGAATATAAGTCTGTATTTTAAGACACCACGTTTAATTCAGCTATGTTAATGCTCAAGATAGATGATATATGTAGAAGTGTTATCAAAAATATTTTTTTCTTTCGGCTATTACGATTTCTACAGACACCGTGAGGATAAGAATGACTGTGAGGTTCTGGAGTGGTTTGAACTTATAGAACGGTTTATTAAGGTAAGAAATTTACTGTGATGTGCTTTTTAGCCTTCATTTACATGTAGACCCAATTAACTTTTGAGATTTTCTCCCTCAAATTTCGCTAAATTTTAGTAGGTGAACAAAGGCCTCAGAGTAGTGTGTCTTCCAGCCTTGCTGGTAAGCCTAGAATTTTTCGAAAAGTTGCCATATTTCGTCAGTCAAAGTAATGAATGTACCTTAGAATTTGTATGAAACTGAAATTCTGAGCTGCATTTTAGGGGACGTAGCACGCTTCACAAAATCGTTGAATTGTACCTTTCTGATCACGGTCGGCAACCTCCGCTCGGCCAAAATTCAATTTTGGCTCGTAGCAAAGCAAAAATAAGAAATTGAAAAATAATAAATTGCTTTTTTATATATATGTGCCAAACGCTTTTCACGGACAAAAAATGAGGGAAAATTATTTTTGGTCCCGAAGTCGAGTGGACCGCTCTTAGCGGGACTCCCACTTAACAAATAAAGCTAAAAAAAATTGATAAGGCTATGTTCGCATTGGACAAATGCATAGATCCAGAATAGATAGGAATTCATCCGAAGAGTGACACCATCACATGGCTCTATTCTACATTAGATAAATGTAGCTGATACACTCGATCAATGCAGCTATATCACTTACAGGCAATGATTGCTTTCTTCCACATCAAAATCCTGAAAGTAAATGTTCATCGACCAGCCTTCTGGAATAGGATATGCGGATATATTGTCCGTATTCCTTGGGTAGCTGTAAGGATATCCTTCACTGGTGAGAAAGCCGATCTCTGGGCCATATTCTGTTAATACAAAGACGATTTTTGTATGATTCTTCAACGTTACAAGGCGCACATTTTTACCGACATTTTAGGGGAATGGACATCCATTAACGAAGGCCTAGCAAAAATCTCTCCTTGCTTAATTTAAACCAAACTTGATATGGCTTGAAGGATGAGAATTCATATTTACTTTATTCGACTGTTATATAATAAAGATGAGTAAAGAATGGGTTAAAACTGTTCTCATGGACGTCTTCAAAGTTTGGACATCGAGCTTTAGATTTAGCAATTGAGTACTTTTTACGTGTTTATGTAGCCTCGTCTAAACACGTGAGGGGCTGGGAGATTCGAGGACTACGTTACATTCCTTACTTTACAGTACTTACACCGCAGTTACAGTACAACATTTATCTACTGCTTATTTGGTTATACTTACGCACTTACATTCTGGTACTTTTTCCCCTCCCTCTATTGTATATATGATATTATTTAGTTTTCCAATAACGTCTTCGATTTCTAGTTTACTTTAAAAAAAAAAAAAACTCTAATAATTTCACATTACATATATTTCTACCAAAAGATAATACTATTTATTACATTTGTTTGTTTTTTTTGTTTCTGTTTGTGTTTTTCTACTAGTTACCACACGATGTTAAAAAATACTGGTGCGCACTTTCCTATGTTTCTTAACTTCTTAATGATTTTGTTTTTAGTTGATTTGAAATATTGTGTCTATTTGGGGAAGCATGCTCATTATTAAAAGCGCGTACAAGATAAGAAACAACAGGGAAAGGGGAAAAGAAAAAAAGGACACAAAAAAGACAAATTACGAAGGAGGCCGCCAGTTCAACTGTAAGGTTTTGGAAAAATAAAGAGTAAAATTAGAAAGAAATTGAATAGCAAAAGGGGAACTGTTAAAAAAAATGGTTGATTGAAGTCACAGTTCATTTGAATAGACTCCATTTCGATTTGTATTTCTTAACAGTGTTTGTCTTATAAGTATAAAATTTTTCGATTTCTTTCACTTGAGGAAAGTTTGTGAAAATACTTGTAAATTCGGGAGAGTTTTCTTTATTTTCGATGAATAAATGTGATATCTGCCAATTACAAGTGCATGGTGTAGAAGTATATCCTCTGTACTCGAGATAGTTAGTCAAACCCGAGACGCTGGTCGAGGAATTGCAAAACTTTTAAGAATTCTTTTAAGAAGTCCCCAAGTGTTTAGATGAAGCTACGTAAACACGAAAAAAGTACCCTATTGCTTTTATAGTGTCTCAAACGTTATGGCCAGGATTGAAGGCATTCAAGATATGCCCTTAAGTGCGATCACTGCATGAGATGTCAGTTAAATCAAGGGATGCTATGGCCAACGAATAGTCAGAAAGAACTTTTTCACAACAATATGGACAGCATGGAACTTCACTTTAAGTTAAAGTTTCCAACCCGTTCATTATTTGCAATACAGGGGCGTAATGCTTTGCACCCAGAGGGCCATTACAGGGCGTTTTCTCGAAGTTTACCTGGGGCTCACTCTCAAGCATTGTACTTTATTTGACAAGAAAAGAGAGATTAGGCCAGAAAAAAAGCTCTTACTTGTAAAATTGACTTCGAGTTCTTTCGCGTCAGTTCCATACTGGTTGATGGCCTGGCAGGTGTAGTTTCCACCCTTGTCCAGACGGATGGTTCCAGTGTTTGTTGCATTCACCAGTACTGTGGAGTTACGTATCAGTGTTGTGTATATGGGAAGAGTTCCTCTGGCTGAACATGACAACATGCCTCCTTGTATTGCTAACAGAGCAACTGGGAATGTTACCGATGGTGGAACTAAAAATAAAAAAGAAACAAAAAATAAATAAAATAAAAACCTAATAAAATAGAAATAAAAACCTTTTAGTCTTAATGTTCATTGACTGACCATACCTGCTTACATTGATTTTAAACAAATCACATCTTGCTGTAATAGAGACGCAGATTACGTCAAAACGTAGAGTAAGGTCAAGGTGCGTGCTCAAAGCAACCCATGAGAGAATTCTAAAAGGTGGCAAAAACATTGCCTTTAATGGCCTTAAAAAGACACTGCATGTCACTTTTAGTGTGCGAACGTCCGTGCAGACTTATTTTCGGACGACGTGAAACAGCGGGAATTAAGAAATCCGTCTACTCTCACATGCTTGTCTGCTCTCGATATTCTCCGATCCTATTCATCATTTCTTTTGTCCTCTGGGAGACACTGCTTTGCGAAGCGGTATCCTGAAACGGGTGTCTGCTACCTCTTGCGAAGTTGTCCAATAACGGGATTTTTATTAATTAAGGGAATCATCGGGAAGGGTAACGAGACAACGATTTCGGGAAAAAGTGCACTTTGTTTTTAGTTACCTTGTCTTATCGATGTTTGTATCTGTGCCTCGTTCAGTGCGACATCATAAACCTTCATTTCCGCGATTTTCCCTTTGAAATATCCAATGTCATCTTTAACCCCCATTCGAACTCTCTGGGAGGCAGTTGCAATCTCATAACCTGTGCCAATGTTTTGTGAGGCTCTCAAATGTCCATTGATATACAGCGAGTTATTTCCGCTGTTGTGATCGTAACTTGCTGCAACATGAACCCACTTTCCTGCTGGAAGAGCCTCAGTTGCTATGGTAGTCAGTGTTTGAAAAGATCTGTGTTTGGTGATTTGATTAAGGAATTTTCCATCGACTGTAATCCAGATACAGACAGTGATACCAGAAACTCCATAGCTGAATAGTGGTCCAGCTTGGCTTAAAGGTTGAACCCAGGACATTAATGTGATTGAGAGCCGAGTGTCCAGGCCCCCTTTATTCGGAAACTCAATGTAGCTGCTTCCAGTCCCATAAAACATGTACGCTCCGCCTGGTTCGTTGTAGGGTCCGTTTGTAATCGCAACATCTCCCCGGACTCCCCTTAGTTGTCTGTTCTTTTTTTCTGTGGCTTTATAGCGAGCATTCAAGGGGTAGAAGGCGATAGGTTCTGGGACAGCTAAGAGTAAAACATAAATATTATTTACATCGCCAGAAATAACATGAAAATAAGACAGCAGTAAAAACATTTTATAGGACAGAAATTTCCGCGATGGTTCTCTATGGTCATTTTAACCCGCTTTTTGTAGTTGACCATTTGGTGTCGAATCTGCTTCTGTACGGGACTCATATGGTCTCAAAGATACCTAACGACTGGCCACAGGAAAAACGTGAGCTTTATTTCTTGGAGACCCTACCACTCGACACAAGGTTTATGGATGTTATATCATGAACACCTTCCTATTATTGGACTAGAACGTATCACGTGACTTGCTCCAAAACTGTTTAGCTCTCGATGGTTAGCCTGCGTAGCTGCGGGATTTTGCGCGCGAGAGCTTTTGTTTTGGCGGCGAAACCGAGAGTGAACGCGAGTGGCGAAGCCACGAGGAAATTTGCGAGGAGTCAAGTTAAATTTAACTCGTTGGCTTAGGATAACTCACGCAAGAATACGACCACCTATGCAGGCTACCTCGTGAAGCTTGAACATGGTACTTTCACTTACCAAGGAATGGAAGACCTTTCGAGTTTGCGGAGGGAGACAAAGTTTTTGGTAATTGTTCCTTACGTGCTCGAGAAAAAAAACCTTTTCCTTTGGGCAATTAAATATTTCACCTGTCTTAAAGGAGGCTATCTCGATGCAAAATTCGAAAATTCAAAGCTTGGTAGAGTGTGTTGCAAAATTTCAAATTTCTGTCTATAGATATCGTGCGATCGTTGTTCATTGTATTGATTGATTCTCGATATCAACGTACTTCTATCGTCCCCAGCAGTCATTCTTACAGATACACGTCTACTCCCTCTTATCAGTTCTGGTTTTACAATTGTTCAATAAATATATCTCGTCTGTTCCTTAATACGTTTTAAAGTTATTATCTCAATCATAAAAGCATCAAACTCCATATCAATTAATTATCATTTCTTACAGGTTGGCACAACAGTTGAGAACTCCATCAAAAATCCTCTGTTTTGAATATTGTTGTCTGAGTGGAATTTTATCAAGACGTATTTTCCAGATACCAGAACTCTCTTTCCAGACATGTGACCACAGTACTTGCCAAAAACCCGATTCTTCTCATTGGTAATCTGTAAATAATCTTGGCTACAAAGAAATGAAAGATAAACAAGTGACGTTCTGTAACAGAGTCATTTCAACCTGGAACACAGATTCTTCGTTCCCCTTAACCAGCACTCGAGAACCGAGTGACCCTGAAAGTACTTATTAGAAAACCGAAAATATCCCGCTTCTAGCTGAATTGCGAATGCCTAGATGAAAATAATGTGCCTCAATCAGGTCCCTGTTGTTTTACTTCTGGTCGCCTTCAAAGGTTTTCTTAAAACCAATCAAAATCGATCCTGCAACAGAACTCTCGAGAGTCAATCGCTTGCACAGAAAGGCGCGAAGACTCGAGATACGAACTTGGAGATCACTCGAAAGTGCATTACGCACACGCATGTCAGTTTTTTAACCATAATTTTGAACTTCGTAATGTTGTGAGAGTGTAGCCACTCATATTAATTCATTCAACCAATTTCCTTATGAGCAGAGTGCGTACTGAAAAGTCACGTAACTCCGTACTTGGCAATGTGTTAAGCTAAGTTAAAGAGTGCGGTAAGTGTAACCGACTGCCATTGAAGTTTCTCACTTTATTCTCATTAAAGTTGGGTCGCACTATCTATACTGAGTAAATTTATACTAGTGTTCTTATGCAAATACTGCAAGTGGTTTGGCTTAGTATTTTGTTATTCATTACGATAAATCTACTAAGTTCAATTCTATTGGCTACCCTCTCACTATCTATTCTGTGATAGATAGTGAGTAGCGTAGCAGTGTGCCCTTGTACACAAAATGACGGCCCCTTCTTGGCGTTTTCGAAGTGCCTCTGAAGAGGATTTAGAAAAAGCTTTGAACGCCTAGTAGATTTTTACTAAAACAATTAGATTTTTCGCTCTCGATTTCTATCGCGCTATAGTTGCTCCCTCGTCAACTATGACACGATGGCCGAATGTCGAGCTCGTGATCTTATTGTTTATTAGAACCTGAGATCGAAGAGCTCGAAAAGCGTAAAGGTCAGCCAGAACACACTAAAGACATGTTGTGGGGTCGTGAAGCGGGGACAAGCCCCTTCGCGTGTACGCATAGAACCCATGTTGCAGGGACAGTAAGCAAGATGGTGCACACCAATAGGATATCGCTTCATTTCTTTGTTATAGCAGGGACAGATTGCAAGAGCAGTGCTCGCGATTCGACAATCAAAACTGGGGTCATTATTTCCCTTCTTCGTGACCGACGAATTCGAACCAGCTGAACTTCATGCAACATTTTGCGTTGTCTCCGCAACATAAATAGATACATAATTTAAAAATAAATTACGATATCAAGAGAGGAAGCCACGTCAGCCTTAGATGGTTTTCATACGGGTCCTCTATTCTGGTCAAATTGGAATTTAGAATGTTGATTTTCGCGGAGAAAGAAAAGCCGGAGAGCCCTAATAAAAATCCTCAGAGCAAGGGGAGGACCAGCAACAAACTCGACCTCCATATGGCACCTGGTCGGAATCGAACGCCAGCCACATTAATGAGAGGCAAGCGCTCTCACCACTGTGCCATTCCCGCTTTCTTTTCCGTGCTAGCAAAGATTTCACACTAGGAAAATGTCGCTGCAATGGGACCAACGCGTCTAACGTGTCCTCTAGTGCGTGCCATTGTTAAGAATCCAGATGACTATCTTTCCGCACGGTTTCTGTCAAGACTTGATCATTGAACAAATAATGATGACGATAAAAGTGAAATATTTATACAAATCAAAGCACCCTAGTCAGCCTTTGCCATTTTCGATGCCATCGAAATTACTGATTTTGCATGGTGATGAAAAATCTTATTGCTTTACTGTAAGTTGTGTTCCTGAAACTATGTTTAATTATCTTCAGTAGTTTCATAGTGATTTCCTTCGTTTCGACATGCTGCGAATAAAATATAATAGCCAAACCCTCGCATGTATACAAAAACAAAGATGTGGTTGATTATTGCCCCTTAACTTGCAGCTATAATTTAGTTTCAGAATTTTTCGTCCTTGTTACTAAAAAGGTACTCAAATCGGAAAGCATTCAATTGTTACTTGGTGATAAAACGAAGGATATTCAGCCTAACGCCACTTTAAGAACTCGAAGTTGTTGAAGGAACTGAGCACATCCTCACAGCTGAAAAGTTTCCTCCTACAACTTGCAATCAAATAATCAGATTAATACAAATATGACTTTCCTTGAAAAAAAGAGGAGACTTTCGCCCATTCAGGCTTTACATTCTGTGGAGAAAGTAATGCAGGTCACTGGACCTCTCCCTACATTCACAACTTGTTTACACACTAAAACTCAGTACTTACTCGCAAGATATACTATCCTCCAGGTAAAGTTCGTTAATAATCACATTAATCACCATGCCTTGTGGAATAGGAACCGAAGAAATACAATCTGTGTTATTTAAGTAATTTCTGGGATATCCGGGACTTCTGAGTGTATTTCCAATCACTGGACCACACCCTGCATGTAGAAATCAAAATAATAAAAAGACAGAGTTGATATCGACTGAACAGTTTTATTCCCTGCAATTGTTTCTTTCCATTGACCCTGAAAAGCCGCATTGGGGAGTGGTTAATTAAGATACTTTACTTTGATACTTATTTGTTAATATTTATTTATTTCTCTAACTTTTTTTGTCAGTCTCAAAAACCTTCAAATGCCTATCAAGCCACTTCAAGGCACCAAACCACAGATTTTTTCACCTCATTTTAACTCGAATAACGAGTTAGTTATTAATCCGGGATATAGGTATGGATGTGAGGTTCACTCGATCATTCGATTCCTGTTGGACTTTTGCCAATCCGCTGACCAGTATGTAAAGGGTTCGCCGTCGAATGCGCCGCGCGATACAATTTATTTATGAAGTGACTTGTTTCAGTGGCAAAGTTTCTCATTCGCAGATCATTTATATGGTCGACAGGGTATGTATTTTTTAAAAATCAATTGTTCTTGTTTTTTTGTTTTTTTGTTTTTTTGTTTTTTTTCCATGACCTGGAAAAAAACATCACTTTTTGATGCCATCACATGCAATGCCATGCCATTAGATGCCATTGCAAGTTGCTTTCAGGGAAACTTCAGATGAATTAACAACATTTGGTATCATTTTCATGAGAACATATCACAAAGATTGTGAACGTGAAACAAATGCATGCTGGACGATTTTCCTCTCCTCGCGGGAAGGGATACGTATCCCCTCCCTTTGTCTATTATTACTTACCATAAGTTTGTGTCAAATACTAGTCACAATTCAGTATGCATGGAGTCTGACAAATGGTTTTTGCGTGACGTTTGATGTCCCAAAAATTAGCGGGGTGACGCATGTTTGAGACGAAATTAGCCGCGTGACGCAGGACAGGACATCATAACCTGATGCGTGATTTGCCATTTTACAAGTACGTGACGCGTGATTTGCCATTTAGATTTCCTTTATAGGTGAATGTTCTTCGACCTAGAAGGATACCGTTCATTTAAGATAAATAGAGTCTTAATAAAGATCGATAAACTGTAGAAGACGTGACACCATTTTATGTTTTCTGAAAGAAAGTCGTCCCAAACGGCTGAAGCGATAAGAGACGTTAGTGTTTGGAGTCATTTTATGCCACCCGAAAAGACGGTTCTGCAAGCAATGAACCACTACACAGGGAAAACATTTGTGTACTACGTGCACTTAATGAAGGTCGTCATAAAGACCTAAATGAATTCAAAAGCCACGTAATGGCATTCACAGACATTCACTGTCTGCTCCTATAGCAGTGTTCTCAAATTTAAGCAATTTAAGCATTTGCGCCAGGTTTTTTTCGTATTCCAAATTTCACCAATCTAATCGCGATCTGATCTTTATGAGGACATAAATAAAGACTAACAGATGAAAAATTAATAAACAAATAAAGAATAAACAGCGCGGCTATTATATGTACCTTTCGAACATTGAAGCAAATGCATTTTTTTGGCAGGAAGTCTACCGTATGCCCGAACTGTCATTTAAACGTGCATGCATCGGCACGGCGGTAGATTTCTCACGTGCACGGTTTCCAAGATGAACCAGAGGTAGCAAACGATGTTGTCTTTTATTTCCACAGCGGAGAAGTCACAAAGACAAACAGGTAACAATAATTTTAGGAATTAGAGTTAACAAATATTACGTGTTGTTCCAGTTCCGAAAGCGGCGATAAAACAAGCTGCATAGGCTGAATTGACCACTGTATCCGTGCCAGTAGCCACGTTTGCGTGGTGAATATGAAAGCAGTCTTCCTCGGGCGTGAAATGTCACTCATTATGGTCTTAACTGCAGCAAATGTATTTTCAACGAAAGCTTGAAAGAAGTCTTAACAATAAAATCCTTCAATAATACGATTGTTCAGAAAATCAGACAAACGAAACTACGAACTGCACCGAATTGATGTAGAAACGAAACGAGATCGCTGACTCTATTTTGATACTTCATGTGTGTAAAAGGAAAGATATCAACGGATGTCGATATCTAACGATATCTTACTAACGTTAATTCCCTTGATTCACTTGCAGTTTTCTTTCATTGCGAAAGCAAAAATGATCTTGTGCCGGAACTGAAGGAAAATGAATTGTGTTTATTGTTTTCTCTAAAAGTGAATTCAAGGAAAATGTATTCATTTTGTAAACTTCGCTGCTATTAGGGTGCAAAGAATAACCAGTAAAATATTGACACATCTACTCATTGCTTTTGTTAGATGTACCAGACGTGGAAGGGTCTCGCATACCCAGTACGTCAGATGCTAAAACTTTGAAAGCAACTACTTTTACAAAGTTTTTTCACACTAACCCTTTTCAATAGGTGTACAGTGACCTTCCACAAAATCAGTTATGGGTTCAAAAAATGCACCGGAATAAACTTCAAAGCAACCTAGTAGTATAGCGGGAGTCAAACAAATACCGTTTCGCAGAGGGAGTTTTATTTCACCTTATCGCAGCCCCCACCGTCAAGTCCGGCCCTCACATGCTCGGACCGGTTGAACCTGGGGGCTGCGAAACGGTGAAATTCAGCTTCCTCTTTGAAACAGTATTTGTTTGACTCCTGCTATACTACTCACAACAAAGGAGAGCCACCGATTAGAAACAAGCGAGCCCGCTGTTATACCACCCGAGCCGCGATGTCTCGAGCGCCAAACAAGTGCGCGTGGCTGATGCGGGGCCGGAAAGAAAGCTGCGGGAAGCGTTGTTACGGGGTGTATTGCGGGCAGCACAACTACCAGCTGAAGGAAGGAATGAAAACGCCAGAGCCGTGTAGAGGTTGCGGAGTCGGCCTTCTGTGCGACTACCGTCTCTGCAGCCCCTGCGGCGGGAACGCGCTTAAACAGCGGCTTATTCGCAAGCGCGTAAAAGCAAAGGGAATTTTTGAACGTGTTCTGCTCGAGCTGAAAGAAACACATCAGTTAGAGAAATGAAACCTTGGGTTATAACACAAGGAACTATGGCTTCCAACAACCGAAGGTACGAAGAAAGCTGCGAAGTTTCCGAGGCCATCCAAAATCTCCCTCCAGAGCTTCGTGAGATGATTCTCAAGGAGTACATTGCGATAAAAATAAAGGAAAAAAAAGGAAATGGGGTGGGACAAGGTACACGAGACTATTTTAAAACTGCCTTTCTGTCAATACAGGGAGCAGATTGTGTCGATGGTTATTTGTTTCGAATATCCGGACTGTTATTTCGAGGAGTGTTGTTTCCCCTGTTTCGAAAAGGAGGGAACTGTTCATAAAGCAACGCTAAGCCCGCCGATAATACCTCTCGTAGAAGCCACCCCTGAGTACAAGAATTTCTTGAAAGTATGCTCCTGGGATGGTTACGACTGGCATGAGTGGTTCCTTCATGGCGCGGAGCGTTAGCGAAAAACTTCAGCATCCGCCTCAAGCATAGCAGCGACGACCTCGTGCATTATATCACGAGCCTCTTTTTACCACTCAGGAGTGAAATACTCGTGGGCGACAAACGCAACCAAGTGGAAGCAGACAATCATGTTCTTATTACATGCAAATGAAACCGTCTGTTTCTAAAACTTAGTTCGAAGCGGGAGGGTTCGTGATTTTTTTTTATCATTTCCGCTTCAACTCTGCCGCGGATGTCTTTCTCCAGTTTCTGAACATCAACATCAGGAAGCTTTCTCGTTGATGGTTTGCGAAGTATCCTTGCTCGGACCTGATCTTTCAGAAAGTCGTACTGCTGAAACTCTGAAAGGATAGTGTCGAACTCGTGGGAAGACACCTCGTTGTTGTTCAAAGCGTTTGAGAGCAGTCTGTTGACGGTATCCCGCTTGGCAATGGCGAACGTGGTAATCTCTTGATGTTTCTTTATTTTCGAATCGAGTTTTTTGCTGGCGATTATCAGCCCCGACGAAACAAGAGCGAAGCATCCACCAGCGCCGCCAAGAGGAACGGCTGCCGGCAGGCCAACCACAGACAGAGCGGAGCCAAAACTTGCGCTGGAAAACGCTGCCGAGAGAACGCTGGAGCCGGCGGCGCCCCAATTAACGAACTTTCTCGCGCGTTTGTATTTTTTTGCAACGAGACGATAGTGGTGAACCTCACCGGCCAAAGTGTTGGAGATCTCGTTGAACTTCTGCAAGCGGAAATTTTCAGAAGGCTCCGCCACCACTGGATAAAGAGGGTCGGCGGGCGGCGCGCTTGGTGGCAACAGATTCGCCGAAGACATTGCGTATATATAGAAATTTAATTTAACTCTAATTCAAAAAGAAGAGGGAAGCTCTTGAAATCAAAGAGTTCGCCGTTTTCATCTTTGACGCTAATAGTGATGCTATTTATGAACTCGTCTGTAGAGCAGTCTCGCAAAACCTGTTGCGGAGAACCCTGGTAGCTCACCTTTTCATAAGGCTTCCCTTTCACATCAAACAGGGCTAATACATCTGACCTTTTGCCATTGAACAGATTCCGTTCTGTGTCGATCAAATTACAATGAATGAAATATGTCATCGGATATCTAAACCGTTTTACGAATGTTATAAGATTCAACTTTCGCCCAATACCAAGCAAATTGGCTAAATCGCGATCAAGTTCAATCGGTTTTGCCCCAAAATTTTTGATTACAAGCTGGCCAACGGGTTGGTTTATTTCTGTTTCCAACTGTCTATAATGATATTTATCGAACAGACCGTCTATTTCTTTTGCCATTCTTTCTAAATTATAATGCCCTGGGGGTAATTTACTAACTGACAAAGCTTTGTCTTTGTTTTTATCTCCCAAGGAGGCCGAACCTTCTTTTTTCAAAGTGTCCCAGCTGTTGTACAAACTGCAAGATATGAGTTTCATGAAATGGACTTTCGGTATCGGTTTTTCAAAATATATTGTCTGCCCGTTCTGTTGCGTGACAGTAGTGAGAACAACCATTTTATCTTCAACAAATAAAATTGTGTTCAAATACAATGCCGAATTAGTGGGACGATATCGGTCAAGACCCCGGGTTCGATGATCCCAAGTTTTTGAAAAAAGAAGATGCCGCGAAGAAAAAGGCGTGGACAAACTTTTTAAACCGCTTTCCAAAAGTGGACAAAAGCAGGTTCATTTCACAAGCAATGATCGACCGTAAAAAAAATGTAACCGCCGAGGTGTTTTTCAAAGAAAGCAAAGGCTCGTTTCAAAGCGTCTTCGGCTCAGACAGAAAATATTGGAGCGAGGAAATGAAACAAGCGTTCGGTTTGGGAGACAGCGGGGGTTTTCCTTACCAATTGTCGCCGCTTGACTCCAAAATTTCTTTGCCCATCCCTGCGGTACCTTTCGACGGCAAAGCGCCAAGCTTGAAGAAATATTTAACGATGCAATCCAAATCTACGTCACGCCTGACCAATATTTCACGACAAAATTCAGAGAAATATTTCAAGAAACCAAACTCAGGCACACTTCTGCAGCCGAATCAAAACACTGGTTAGGAGGGCCAGACATGAAATATTGGCTGCAGCAGCTCAACTTCGCGGTTTTCTGCGCGACACAGGGGTGCGGAGTTTCTCGCGAAATCTTTGACAGCGGGATGAATCTCCCCCTGCAGATAAGAGCTTTCTACAAATTCCACGTGTATTTCACGGTCAGGCGCATTTTGTTCCAGCTAGGAGGAATTCAGAGCATGAGCGCTTTGCGTGGAGACCCGCCTTTCAACCAATTCAATAATCATTATGACGTTGCTTCATACAAAAGGTTATGCAGCGAGTTCGGCATAGACCCCTCGAGTGATTTCCGCTACACGCACGGGGCAAACCACGGTCTGGGGAGCGTTTACGTCTACGCGAGCGGCGCGTCGAAAACTGACTACCTATACCCGGGATGGAACAAATTCAGCGATGAAGGCGGGAAAGCTATTCAAGGAAACCTGATCTATTACATCGAGCCGGGGGCCGCTTCTCATACCCAATCGGACTGGTTCGCGCCAAACACAGCATCCGGTTTGCCGCAGGCGGGCTTAGCGCGAATCAACCAGTCAATTGAGGCTTTCGTTTACTGCATCCTGGGCGCACAAGTCAACGTCCGCAGCAGCATTCTCGGCTCGGGTGGTCGAGGGAGAGAAACCCAAAGCGAGTTCCTGGTGCTGATGGAAAGCACGATCACACAGCCCGACCTGGCCGCGAGTGTGCAAAGGTACCAGCTCGCGATGGATCAAGCGAAGGTGAGGCTCAATCTCGCTGTAGCCCCCATGGCCTGGCTCATGCCCGCACAAATGATTATCAACACCGCAAGCACGATTGGTTACAACAACAAGCTCAAACAGGCGGTCTCTGGGATGAAACTGGGAGTGAACAACGAGGTAAATCCAGACACAAAAAAAGTTGGGCTCAAACTAATGGCAGGCGGCCCGTCAAAAATTAACCCACCCAACAGCCACCCGTCCAACCCGATACACAAAGCTGCAACAGCCGAATCAAGGAAACCAGCTTCGTCCGAAACTCAACAAGCACAGGCGCAAAAAATTGAGCCCGAGGCTCCAGATAAAACGTCACAACACGAAATTAACAAAACAGCGGTAATTGTCGGTGTAGTTGGATTATCGGCGTTGCTGTTCATGGCTTGGCCATAAGTTAACGCTGCTTCTTAAGAAATTGTTCTAACAAAAAAGCCACCACGGCAAGAATAAGCAGCCAGGTGTGCTCGGCCAGAAACCCGACGACTTGGCCCGCAGCTTTGAATAGAAAGCTCACAATCGAGCCAATCAGCCCGGGCAATATGGAAGCGAGTTTTTTGCCGAGCTCTTTTAGCCCATTTCCCAAAGCCTTACCGGTGGCTTTCAAACCTCTGGTGAGGACACCGATGACAGCTCCGATTGTGGTCCCGGAAGCAATAAATATTGCAGTTAGCGTCACCCCATATTTTTTGAAGATGTCTTTCACTCTTTACCAAAGAGACTTCTCCCCATCGGCTTCTCTCCCGATTACTTCGAGCCGGGCATCAACTCGACGGATCTCTTTGTCGCGCAAGTCCACTCTTTCTTCTGCCGCATCTTTTTCGTAAGGCGCCGCGTCTTTATCGTTCATAATCTCAAGGTCTTTTTTCTGTGCCTTTTCCAGTTCTTCTTTGTCAATTTGTAGAAGTTTCATTTCTTTTTCCGTGTATTCATTTCTCGCACCAAGTATTGTCTGCAACTCTTTTTCTTCTTCGTTCAGTCTTTTTGTTTCTTGATCAATAGCTGAAATCTTTTTTGCGGCTTCTTGTTACCGTTTGGGGGTAAAATCTGTTTCTTCATTATCCAACAACTTTCCCAATTCAAACTTCCTTCTCTGCTCAAGTGCTTCTTTTCGTTTCTTTATCGATTTGAGAGCTTCGCTCGCTTCTTCTTTTTCTTTTTCTGCAACATCTACCGCTTGCGAATCATCCAGCACCTGAATATCTTCCTCCAACATTGATCTATCTTCTGCCGCTTGAACACTTCCCTCATAAGCGCTTCTTACCTTTTGATGTTGTGTTTCAAGACTTCCCAATTCTCTTTTCAGTTTGTCAATTTCCTCTTGTGAACCTTCTTCATTTTCAAGAGCTTCGATCTGTTGTTGTTTCTTTTTCATGGCTTCTCTTATTTCATCCATTTCCTTTTTATTTTTTTCTTTCTGCGAAGCCTCGTAGTGCTTCTCTTTGAGCTCTTTTCGTTTTTCGTATACAGTTTGTTGAACCTTCTCGTATTTGGAAGGCCCGATAGCATATTTTATTTCTTTTGAAAGGTTTGGATTGATCTGATCTTTTCCCGTTCTCCTGTTTTTGGTAAACAGGTCATACGTTTTTTTGCCAGCTCCAAACATTTTGACTTGGAGCTTCCCCTTCGAGCTGTATGAAACCTCAAGCTCGCTTGAGCTCATGTCCGGGTAGATATCTTTTGTAGCAACCCACGCTTGTTCACTCAGGGTCTGAGCCCCGGTGAAAGAGGTTTCAGCATAACAAGTTGCAGGCAACCCGCTTTTTTCGTGCTGCATTGTCTGCATTGGAATTTCTTCTTCTTTACCATGTGGCGTAGACGAATTTTCTGGGAAGAAAGGAGTCGTTTCGTTGGCATCTCTACCTTCACCATCGTCACCCAAACCGTATGGGTCATAAGCAGGGTTTTCAAAGCTTGTTCCTTCACCTTCCGCCATGGCAATATATTTAAGCCTGTTATTTTTTAAATTAGAAAATTATCGCCGGCGTATTATACAATGTCAGTTCCAGAGAACCTTCGCGCAACGTACAACAAAAAAACATTACGTGCCATGAAGGCCGAACGCGCGGTCAAGCGGATCACCTTTTCCCGCACTGAAGCCAACCCCGGCGATACGCTGTATGTTGCAGTGCCCAAGCTGAACGTGAACGAGGTTCTGGTGCCGGGCTCGCTAGCGCTTATCTTTAACATCGACCTTTCTGGAGGGCACGCCAACAACTTCCTTCTCCAGAACGTCACGCGTGCGCTCGTTGACAGGCTGAACGCGAAGTTCGGAGGCACTACCCTGCAAGACACGGTTGGCTACGGCATCTACAAAATCTTTGATGACCTTTTCCTTTCGCAGGAAGAACGAGACAACAGGATTCTCGAAGGGATTCAGAGCGAGGATCTATGTAAGATCCGCTCAAACGCGGGAGACAAGAAAGACTTGGGCGTCGACGCTGACAAAAAGCTGAATGAGGTGTACGGGAGCAAGTACCGGATCAGGCTTGACCATCAGATCCTAACTGATCACGGCGTTTTCTATCCCCAGACCCTTTACAACGACCTCGTATTCGAAGTAACCCTTGCTGGAGCTGAACATGTGGTCATTGGCACTGATACAACCCAGCTGAAATACAAGCTGACGAACATCCAGCTCGAGCACGAAATGATCCGCAGCAAGACTCTGGCGGACGAGGCGTACAGCGTTTACTCCAGCGGAAAAGAGTTCGCTTATGACCACGTGATGCGTTCCAAAGTGGTGATCTTCGAAAAAAACCCCGACACGAGGAAGAACATCAAAATCGACGCCCAAAAAAGGTCCCTAAAAGCCATCCTGCTGCTGTTCATAGAGCCGTATGCTAATGGCGCCAGAGATTCAGAAAAATACGTCTTCCCGGATCTGCCGAAAGTCAGCGTCACGATCAACGGCTCGCCCAACATGATTTACAACAACGGCATCGAAGGCAAGGACATGTGGGAAGAGGCCCAACGCTTCTTCGTGAAGGAAAAAAATAAAACCGAGCACGTGGATGCGACGAAGTTTTACACTGGAGATAATTTCGGGCTTCTGATTGATATGCGCACCATGGCGGACCAAGAAATGCACGGAAGGGGCAGGCGCATTGTGAACAGTGCAGACGACGTCCAGCTGGAAATCGAGAGGAAAGCATTCTCAGGCGACTTGAACTGCCACGTATTCGTCATCGCCGACCAACAGTTCAACATTATGGACAGACAGCAGGAATCTGTACAGGATTAATATGGACCCAAGCAAGATACCCTTCAACGCTCTCATCGTGGGGCCGACCAATTCAGGCAAATGGAGGTTCGTGGTGGACCAGCTCTACGGCCCTTTCCGCGGAAAGTTCGACTACATCGTGCTCATCTGCCCGACTTTCACGCACAACAAGACCTACCACCGGCTTGGCGAAAACGATCCAAGAATGGATGTGATAGTTTGCGAACAGCACTACGTGGAAAAGTGGTTGAAGCTCGTGAGATGGCTTTCCGAGGGCACCAACACGCTCATAATCCTCGACGACTGCGCGGCCTCCAAAGATGTGAAAGGGCGTACAGGCGAGCTGGTGAATCTCGCCTTTTCTGCCCGACATATGGGCATCAGCGTTTGGGCGCTGACCCAGAAGTTGACCGGCATAACATCTTCCTTCCGGGAGAACGTGGCGGCGATCGTCCTCTTTTACACCCCCTCGATCAGGACAACGAAAGCCATCTTCGATGATTACGCCGGCGAACTCTCCCCGGATGAGTACAAAGGTCTGGTTTCAAAGCTGAAAGAGCGAAAGTTCTCTTATCTAGTGTTCTCGCTTCGCCACCCGTACGGGGTAAAGTTGTTTTGAATAAAAAATGAAAGCTGTATATAGCCTTGCACAATGGGTAAAGAGGTCGCGTTAGCAGAAGTTATGAACCTTCTTCAAACCAAGCCCGAGCCGTCGAGTAGTCCCACAGGTGGCCTTGTTCCAACCGCCCCCGGACCTGACATTCCTGCTCTTCGCGAGCAGCTAGCCGTGCTCGTGTCCACAGGCGAAGCCAAAGAGGCAATCGGAGTGCAGCTAACCCACGAGCAGGTGAAGCGCCTGAGCGACAAAGAGGTCGAGAAATACACCAAACACTACGAGACGTACGTGGGCTCAAAGACAACGGAAAGCCTGATCGACAGCTTCATTTTTCTTGCAACCAAAGTATTCGGAATGACCGTCAAAATCAAAGACATCGACGCTTACCAAAAAGAACTCAGAAACGACTATATCTTGAACAAAGAGCTCTCCAATCTGGCCGGCAACCTTGCTTTGAAGTGCGGCCGGTTTCTTGCTGCGGCCAACGCTGTGTTCTGCAACTGCAGAATAACTGGCCAGCATTCGTTAACAACTGCTGAGGGCTTGCTGTCAAATTGTTAACAATTAAACTTTTCTCATTTGCTTAGAATACGGTTCGCTTCAGAATGTCAACCGAACAATCCGAGAGCGCGCCTGCCGTCACGGCGCCTCAGGTCGAGACCCAGGCAGCACCTGCCGCTGATATCACACAGCAAGCGACAACTCTAACTCCAACCACGCAGCGCGTAAAAAATCCGAAGCGTGTGGCCGCTGGCAAAGCGACATCTGAAAAAACGCGGCAGGCACGGGAACAACATAAGAAAGATGCCGAGGCTTATAGGGCTCTCGGGGAAAATAAGGCGAATGCCGCCAAAGAGCCCCCTGAGCCCGCCCCGACTACAGAAGGCGAAAGCCCAAAGAGCAGCGGTCTCAGCGCCAACCAATGGATTGCTATTGGCGGCATAGACGTTTCACTGCTCGGGATTTATTACAAACGGGAAGAGCTCAAGGCAATGGCCAAACCCGCATTCGACAAATTCAAAACGCCGGAGCCCGCGCGTGTTGAGCCAGAACCTGCTCGCGCGACACGGCCAAAAGGATTTTAAAAAATGCTTTGAACATTTGCGTGCAATGTATATCCACGATGTCGGACCAAACCATTGCGGATACTCTCATCCATGCAGCCGCAATTGGCGGAATTGGGATATTTTGGCTCCAATTTACCGCAAAAGCTGTCGGAAAGGTGGTGCAGCTTTCCAACGAAATGTTTGCCGATAAGGGCGCAGAAGAAAGAAAAAGACAAAGAAAAATACAAGAAGAAGTAAGAAGAATATTATCAGAAATAATAAGAAGAGAAGAAGTAAAAGAAGAGGAGGTGTTGTGTGACAAGTGCGCAGAAAAGGACGCGGGGAAGACAGATTAAATTAACACAGTTTGGAGAAAAGCTTTGAAAATATACTCAGATGGAAGTCTACTGCGTGAAAGACGGGCGAGTGACGCCGAACGTCCGAGGAACAGCGAAAATTGTTGCTACAAAAAGCAACCGGCGACTGCTAAAAGTGAAGTGTGCTGTGTGCGGAATCACCAAAACAAAGTTTTTGCCTGGAATTCCCAGAAAGGCAGCAAAATTGAAATAAAAGAGCAAGCGGGAAAGACAGATTAATTTTGTTTTAAACTTTCGTTCTTTTCTTATATCGAACGCACCATGTCCGACAACAAGCTTGTCAAGAACGTCATTGACGCCTCAACTCTCACGGGATTAGCCGCGGGCATCGGCTGGGCCGCAAAAAAGGTTGTGAAAGAGAATTTCACTTCCGATCCCAGCAGCAGCTTTATGAATTACGTGAAGTTCCACGCCGTCATGGCTGGAAGCATTGTGCTCAAAAAGTACCTCGAGGACCAGAAAATTCTTCCAAACAGCGTTTAGAAAAAAAATATATTATAGCGCGATGCCGAGTTCTTATTTCTCCGTCAAAGCCCTCAAACTGTTGCTTTGTCATATTTTCTATACAATATTATGTCTTATACTGTTGATGCAATGGATTTTGTTTGGGCGGTTAAGATTGTCACCCGCGAAGACTTCGACTCTGAGGATCAAGACTCCGTTTTTGAAGATCTTGATAGTGAGGGTCAAGACTCCGTTTTGAGGATCTTGACACTGAGGAGTTCCCATTATCTGAAAAATGCCCTGCGCCTCCTCCCTACGAACCCCCGCCACCGCCATACGAGAACAATTAAAAATAGATTTCGCAATATATACAATGACGAGCATCGTGATTGGCGGGGCCGTGTTGAACGCCACGGCTTTCATCGGCGGCAATTATCTGGCGAGGGCGCTTGGCGAGGGTGGCAAAGCCGCGCTTGAAGAAAAGAAGCGCCACGACAAAGCTCTCGAGGCGTACCAAGCGGCTTACGCCAAATACACGCGAGACCGAACACAACCTCTCGACTGGATCGCGACTAACGCGCAAACAAAGGAGCAGGCCAAGCAGAACTTTACCAACACGGACTACGCCTTCAAACTCTACAACCAGGCGCATCCTGACGAACGAATGGTACCCCCCAAAGAGCCCAAGTTCTCAGATTTCTATCAGCCAAGCGGGCAGCAGAAAAAAGGTGAACTCGCGTTCGTGGGCGCCGGGGCACTAGCGCTGGGCTACGCGGCCTTCCGGTTCCTTTAAATTTTCGGCGCTCTCTGGGCAGAATATTTTTCGTGTTGAAGAAAAAAAAGATCATTGTATACCATGGACTCTTTGCAGAAGGCTTGTTACGCTTCCTTATTGAAAGTAAACCCAAAAGCAAATGAACTTTTGGGTTACGAAAATTTCGAAAATTTCAAAGAAACTTGGTGGGGTATGCATAAATTATTGGAATTACCTGAGTTTAATCAACTTTTTATTAAATGCGCTCCAAAATCAATGGAGTACATTTCGGAAAACTTTGATAAGATTGTCAAAGGCAAAGAAATTGAGTTCTTCGAAAATTTAAAGGATGACACTTACGCGGATGAAATGATAAGCTTCTTTAAACAAGCCGCGGAAAAGTTGAAAGAAAACACAGCTGCAGATTGCTGAGACTTTCGGCTCTCGGTGTGGTGACTTTAAACCTTTTTACGCCTTATTTATATGAACGCCAAACTCATGAAGATATACTGCGGCCCCGGGTGTTACTGGAAAGGAATCGTCGCGATCAAAAAATTAGCCGAGGCCGTCAAGGTACCTGAAGAAACCGCAAAAAAGTGGCTGATCAGGCAAGCGCTCTGGCAGATATTCCTCCCCGCGCCGAAGCGAATTCCTCGGCCGAAATTCGACGTTCCCACATCCAACAATATCCATCAGGCGGACCTTCTTTTTCTGCGCACGACAAGCTCCCTCGCGGCCGCAAAGTTTTCAAATACGCGTTGACCGTTGTCGACGTGGCCAGCCGCTACAAAGAGGCCGAACCCCTGACTTCGAAAAATTCTGATGAGGTCGCCCTGGCCTTTCAGAAGATTTACAAGCGTTCGCCTCTCAAATGGCTTGAAATGCTGCAGGTTGACCCCGGGCGCGAGTTCATGGGCGCTGTCACAAAAAAGATGGACAAGCACAAAATCTTTATCCGGCGCGGGCGCGTTGACATTCACCGTGACCAGGCCATTGTTGAACGTTTCAACCGCACCCTTGCGGAGCGCTTGTTCGGCCACCAGTACGCCGTGGAGATGCTACTCCCTGAGGGCAAGCGGTCCACTGCCTGGGTGAAAAGACTTCCAGAAGTTGTTTCAGCTTTGAACAACGAGGTCACAAGCCTTATCGGCAAGAAACCCGCCGTTGCCATCAAAGAAAAATCTGTTTATGCAAGGCCTTCGACACCTTACTCGAGGCCTGTCGGAAAACGCGAAAAAATACTCCCCCCTCTTATCCAAGTTCGTTATCTCTACCAGTCCGGCGAGCTTGAAGCCGGTGTAAAGAGAGCCACGGATCCAATCTGGTCTTTGAAAGTTTACGGCATTGAAAGGTCTTTCATCAAACCGGATCAGCCCGTTCTCTACTATCTGCGCGACGGGCCAAAGCGCGGCTTCGTGCGTGAAGAGCTGCTCGTTGTCCCTCCAAACACTACTCTTCCTCCGGCTGACGTGAACTAAATGTGAAACTCGATCGGTTCGGTGTTAATCCCGTCGGGCAGCACCCACCGCTTGTCGTAATAAGCGCTCAGCCCCAGCTTCTGCTGCTCGTAAGTGACCATCTGCCCGTCCCGCATCCTGAAACTTCTGTTGTTCGCCATATCTTTGCCGCCTTCCAACGCTTCCTCGAACCGCTGCCATGTCGGCTTGTTCTGCGTTTTCGACATCCCCTTCGTGCTAAACTTCTTTTTTTCGTCCCCCTCTCCATCATCGGCGAAATAGCACTTCGAGCTGAGCGCGATCATCCGGCTGCCCTCGAACTCAAGTTTGAAGAGGCCTGGGGTCCGGCCGCTCCACTTGTCCCAAGGCAGCCTCAAATTCCGCTTTCAACTCCGGCCGGACAATGTCTTCGAGCCGCTCGCCCGAGATTGCCATGTAGTTGCTGTCCGTGTCCATCTGGATGAGCTCGAAATCTCTTCTGTCAATGTACTTGTCGAGAAAGTTGTAGTAGAATTCCAGCATCCGCAGCTTCGCCAGCTGATAGACAGCGATTCCGATCTGGAACGGCCGTCTGATCGTAATCCGAGGCTTACGGCTTTCCAGCTCGTAGGCCTGCCCGATCTCGTCGAGGTCTTCGAAATACGCGCTCCGCAGCGCTCTGTCGACAACCTTCTCGTCTTTCGTGTATATCACGTTCGTTTGCCGCTCCAGCGCTTCAATCAACTTCCCGTACGCGCTGTTTCCGAGCAGTTTGAACGCTTCGGCGAGCAGCGCCTTGCTTCTGTCCGCGTCTCCTGTCCGGCGCGCCTCCGTCACCTGCTCCACGAACCAGGTAAAGATCTTGCCCGGCTCGTAGTCGATTGTTCTGGAAACTTTCGTGACAACCGCCCCGTGGTTCACGTACCACAACAGCAGAGGGGCGTACACCAGCAGCTGTTCTGCGGACAGCGCCCCCACAAGCTTTCTCCCGTCTCCACGCTGTCTGCCTGTTCTTGCCAAGTAGTCTTCCATATGTTTCGGCACAGCTTCGGCAGGAACCCTTTTGTTGTAAAAGAAAGGGCACATCTCCTCGAACATTGGCCGCAAACGCTCTGGGATCTCTATGCGAACTTCGGCGAAACCCAACGACCCGGCTTTCAACCGGCGAATCAGAACTTCGGCCGCCTCCGCTTGGAGGTCATCGTCGTAGTGCACGACCTTCTCCTTCCCGCAAGGCATTTCTCTGAGCATGGTCGAGAGATAGAGAGCACTGGCGTCGAAACCGAGAATATTTTTGCAAAGACGCGGTTCTTCGAACTGATGCGACCTTATCCGTGTCACACCGGCCTCGTGCCGTTTCTGAAAACCAGGCTCGGTCCGCCAACAACCGCCCCTTTGAGCATTTCGTAAGTCTCTTTGCTTGGGCTGTAAAGGTCTGCGCCGCGCTCGATTGCCCCTCGGAGCAAATAATGCAAACTCACCCCTGGCAGGCTCACCGCGTCTTTCAGAATGTCGATTCCTCTCTCGGTGTAGAAGCTTTTCATCTTTTCCAGCGCCTCGAGGCCGAGAGCCACATCAAGATTGTTGTAGTAACGCAGCCAGTCTGCGAAGGTCCGCATCCCCTTTTCCTTGAACAATCGCTGGCATCCCTCCCATTCATCCCGCGTGAGAACGTATTCGCCCTTTAGCTTCGAATACCAGTCCTCGTATTTTGGGAGCCCCTGGTAATCAAGCTTTTCGGGGGTGTCAAACCATTCGTAGGGGAACCAGGATTTCACTGCCTTGCATCCGTAGGCTCTCACCCATTTGCCGTAGCTCGTCACCGGGCTCAGATAGTTGATGATATCAAGGAAACGGGCCCCCAAGGTGAGCAAGAACATGATTTTGTTCCCCTTCTTGGCCACTTTGACTTTTTTTGATACTTCGGCGAGAGTGGTGACGAAGTGGTTTTTGATCAGATTCAGGTCGTACGATCCTGAGTTGAACCCCACGACAGGAACCTGGTTGCACCATTCATAATTTTTTTACTTCTGGTCTTTTGTCAGCAGGTGCATGTCTTCTGGCACAAACTCCGCTATCACCCGGTCCTGGATGTTTTTCTCCCGTCTCGCCAGCTCTATCAGGAACTTGCGGACCAGCTCCGCGGGGTTTCTTTCGCAGATGTGGGTAGGCTCTCTTTCACGAGTGTCCCCGAAGCTCACGGAGATCGGTACGTGCGCGTTTTCTATTGTTAACGCGCCTGTCGGCTCTTTCCGATAATTTTTGTCGCCATACGCCTCGAAATCGTACAAGATCGCATGCGGGTAAGTTTTCGTTTGCTTCCTCGGGAGTTCCCATTTAAGAAACCCAACTTTGCAAGCCCAGGCCTCTATTACTTTGCAGCCGTTCTTTCGCAGAAATGCGGTACGGTTCACGGTGGCTTGGTACAGTTGTTCGGCTGTTTTACCGTTTGTTATTACCTCCCGTCGGTTAGGATAACATTTTGGGCATCCGTGGAAGGGGCAGCCGTGGTATTGGAATACCGTCCTCGTTTCGTGGTGGTACTCGTCGACAGGAGAAGACCTCATTTTCCCACCTTCTCGAGGAAGCCATCTCTCGCCCCCGTGCCCGCACATTGCGTGGTGGATGTGGATGCCCCGGCGCTTCGCTTCTCGCTTCAGCCACAACAGCGCTTGTTTCGAATATGAGGTGTTTGGGTACATCACTTTCTCGAATGCTGTCTGCGGGGCTTCCACTTTTGTCCCCGGGCAAAAGATTACCGTTTTGCCCGCGCTGCAGGTTTGACGGTGGCGTTCCAGATTGCAGGTTTTTGTGAATCTCTGTCCACAATGGGTGCATGCATAGGTTTTCGCCAGCTTCGCGATGTCTTTTATCAAGAAAGCGTAGCCTTCGTAGACACCTATCGTCAAAATGTTTTTGGGTTTGGGGTTCGGGTTTATTCTGAGGTGCCAAACCACTTCGCCGTCTTCAAGACGCTCAGGTTCGTAGGCACGAATTCCAAGCCAAGATGAGACGTGCGAGCCGTCATTCAGATGGGCTTCGACCTTCTCCAACTCGTCGAGAGACGTTTTTGAGAAGTTTTCTGGAATGGTCTTTAGTTTGTAGAAACTCTGGGCGAGACTTCGGGCTTCTTTTGTGCAGCGGTCTGTGCGCGCCCCTCGGTGCACAGCGATGCACCGCCATAGGCACAGGTTGTCGTTATACACGTCCAACGCCACCATCGCCCGGCTATGGCGAAGGTTGCGCAGCCAGTCAGGCAAAGACCCTGTTCCCACCAAGGGCTGCCTGTCAAGCACAACCTTCAGGTCGACGTTGAAAAAGTTTTCAAAAACCCACTTCCTGTTGGGCCTTTCAACTCTTTCAAGGTCGAGACGCAGTTCTTCCTGGCGGCTAAGCCATTCTCCCGCGTCTTCCAGTTTGTTGAACCACTGTGAGCCCTTTGGGTTCGAGTAGTACACGATCACAGTTCCATCCTCAATGTTGCGCAACTGGTACGCGAAAACGTGCCTCAGATAGAACGACGTGCTTACTCTTTCACGAAGCCTCGACATAAAGTCTGGTGTTAGGTTTCTCCCCAGACCTTTGATGAAGCGCCATCGAATGAAACGCCGGCCTGTACTCTCTTCCCCTTCTTTCTCTGCGTCATCGAACAGATCCAGAATCTACTTCTGGTAGTCTGTCACTGTTCGGATTTTCCGTGCAGGAAAGGGGTCGTACTCCCTCAGAAGCTCTTGCGCTTTTCTCGACTTTCTTTGGCGCGGAGGGGCGGAGGGGCTCTTGGCTGGTAAGGCTTCGGAAGAAGTGGCTTTTGCAGATGCGCCTGCGTTTCTTGAGAAATTGGTTCATCCAGCACGTTCTGGACAACCTTTCTTACCGCTGGCGCGTTTTCTGCAAGAAGTTGATCCAAATACTGCAATGTCGCTGGATCTATTTTTGCGAGTTCTTCTTCCAGTCTTTCTTCGTACCTTCGGTTGTTGGAAGCCATAGTTCCTTGTGTTATAACCCAAGGTTTCATTTCTCTAACTGATGTGTTTCTTTCAGCTCGAGCAGAACACGTTCAAAAATTTCCTTTGCTTTTTTGCGCTTGCGAATAAGCCGCTGTTTAAGCGCGTTCCCGCCGCAGGGGCTGCAGAGACGGTAGTCGCACAGAAGGCCGACTCCGCAACCTCTACACGGCTCTGGCGTTTTCATTCCTTCCTTCAGCTGGTAGTTGTGCTGCCCGCAATACACCCCGTAACAACGCTTCCCGCAGCTTTCTTTCCGGCCCCGCATCAGCCACGCGCACTTGTTTGGCGCTCGAGACATCGCGGCTCGGGTGGTATAACAGCGGGCTCGCTTGTTTCTAATCGGTGGCTCTCCTTTGTTGTGAGTAGTATAGCGGGAGTCAAACAAATACTGTTTCAAAGAGGGAGCTGAATTTCACCGTTTCACAGCCCCCAGGTTCAACCGGTCCGAGCATGTGAGGGCTGGACTTGACGGTGGGGGCTGCGATAAGGTGAAATAAAGCTCCCTCTGCGAAACGGTATTTGTTTGACTCCCACCATACTACTAATCTGATTTTCCAAATTTTCTAGGGGAACACCCCATTCAGTTGTGCAAAAGTGAGGTGCTCCTCTTCAGCACCCTACCACACAAGGCCACCGTTAACGTGACGAGATAGTGCTCCGGCTACTTTATAATTTCCTCCTGCTACTTTCTTTTTACAGTTTGAAATCCCTGTTCTACAAGAGGACTTGCAGGGGTGAAGCTTTGACACAAATATAAATGCCTGTTACTCGCGCTTCCGTAGGAAAGCCCGAATCTTAAAATGCAGGCGTATTTGTTGCCAAAAGGGGGGTCATTGTCCCAGGCGTTCTATGCGTAGACCGTGGAAACTGGGGATGAGAAACGCGACATTGCTCGCTCTTCGTGACAGAATGCGGTGTTTTGCGAAGAACGTTTTAACAAGAATCGCGCCTTATACGTTCATCTCACATACAAAGATGTCGATCATTTTCTGAAAGGGTCGGTCCACGAATTATATTGCTTCAAGGCCAGCCAGGTAAGCAAAGTTCACGCTCGAAACGTTCTCGTTGGATAACAACTGAGCTGATCGTGGTATGAGTTCAAACTACGAAAACACTGACAAAAAAACAGGCAGTCAATGACGGCATGTGGCTACTGCTGTTATTATTTAGAACACTGCAGTAAAACAAATCATATTGCAATAAAACGAGCTAAATACGAAAACGTTTTTGGACTCGTAGCTCATTTAAAACATGCGACTTGTTTCTTGCACCGCGCAAAATGTGTCGATCCCTAAAGTTGTAAAGATAAGACTTTCGGTAACTTGAATTAAATATCTTACCTCCAAGTTTAGTTGGCTTTTCTAGTAGGGTGTAGGGAAAAAAAAATAACGTGTGATTTTGGAGGCAAATTGTGCGGGAAAATTAAACCTTCGATTGTGCGGGGAATGGATGAGTTGCCAGTAATCGGATACCTGTGTTTGCGCAAAGAACTCTGGGATCGTCAGGGGACAGACATTGCAAGTCGCTAGAAGGAAATGTATGGCGAAAAGTTGTTTCGAGGTACAAGAAAACGATTTTTGAGAGAGACCAACCCTTTTCCGCAGTCGTTTTTATTGCGAATGGATTTGGGCAATATCGATATGTGGAATATGTAAGTTTTTGTTTGAATAACCGTTAAATATGTGACAAAATCTACCGATAAACTCCGTTGCTTGCGTGAGGTGTGAAATTTACATCGCGTAATGGTCTGATAATATTACAAAATTAATTAGGTATAAATGGAGGGGAAATAACCCAGTAAAGCCTTTTAAGTTGTGTACAGGCTACTTTTGGCTTTTTTGAAAGCTCTGTCATACAAATAATACTGGAAATAAGCCCGGTGGCGATCATTGTACTGCCTGGGGTTGATTTAATGACAAATGAGTCCGCGCGACTCATGCTGTATGGCTATTGTGTTGCTCAAAACCTTTGTTTTGCTTTTACAAGCACGTATTTCAGTGATTTTCCTTTTTTATAACAGATCAAGGGTGGTTCCTTGTATATATCTCCGAGTATTTGTATTTAAAAGTGCCATTTGTGCGTGATTATGCTTTCCAAAGTTTGGTATTGACGGTTGAGTGAAATTGCCGGACACCAAGGGTAGTAGTTCCTTCTGCAATTTTCGATTTCTGTTTTAGAGCTTCTTTTCTGTCTTTATATTTAACTTCTCGGAGGGTCTTTTCTACCATTTGCTCCGGGTAGCCTTTCGAGATCAGACGTGTATTGAAATTTTTAATATTCTCTTCAATATATTTCAGAATAAACCTCACGCAAGCAAAAGGGAGTCTATCGGTAAATTTTATCACTTATTTCACGGTTATTCTAACAAAAACTTACATTTTCCATATATCAACATTGCCAAAACCCATTTGCGATAAAACAACGGCGAAAAAGCGTTGATCTCTCGCCAAAACCATGTTTTTGGGCGTCGAAACAACTTTTCGCCATACATTTCCTTCTAGCGACTTGCAATGTTTGCCCCCTGACGATCCCAGAGTTCTTTGCGCAAACACGGGTATCCGATTACTGGCAACTCATTCATTGTGCGGGATTATTGACGAACCAATGCTCTTGCCAAGTCCTAAGGAAAATCTGCATTGACGATAGTTTAGCCAGTTATTTCACTAGTAGTTCAAATATATTCAGCAGTCTTAGCAATCGCCAATTCTTTAAGAAAACTGTGTCTGACTACTAAATATGGCCCATTTTTGACTTGCGCGATAATGGGTTTTGTGCTAGGGCGGGGCCTTATCTTATCTTACGGTACAAGCTGCAGAGGTAGATAGCCGATAATGGGCTAGACACCACACGCAGAGCAAGCTTTAAATTCGCGTGCTCTGCTAAACCTCTCTCCTTTTTCTGCCAGCGCCGATCGTGAT
Source organism: Orbicella franksi (assembly GCF_964199315.1). Lineage (NCBI taxonomy): Eukaryota > Metazoa > Cnidaria > Anthozoa > Scleractinia > Merulinidae > Orbicella > Orbicella franksi. Next base: position 36,106,596 of record NC_138145.1, on the reverse strand, counting down.
AGCTGTTTAGCCTTAGAAGCGTACTTTACTTTCTTTAATTTCGTCGGCCCTCCACCATCCCCTGAGCTCCTCCTCTGCTCTTCTTACCTGTTACCGGGCTGGCTGTTTTTCGCCCCAACTTTATTCACTGAATCAAATATAGCAAAGTTTAATTGATTAATTTGACACCATAGCATTTGAATAGTTTGAAATAAACGCTACGTGAGTGGCCAAATTAATCCAGACAAGTGACTCAGTGATTCAGTGATTTCTGGCCGCATGCACGACCGCGATTACAGTCTTTTTCATTACAGTCTTTTGTGCGCTAGGTTTATAGATAGGCGCCGTTCTCGGCATAAAAAAAAACATGTTGCGTGACATGGACTAGACGAGTATGAAACCAAAATAAATAGCAAAACAGAATGCCGCATCTTCCCTTATAAATGAGTTCCTTTTTCAAAGTACTCCTGCCTTGACTCAATAAAAATATGTAACTTGAATATTTCTTCACAAACTGTGTCAAGGGTCGCAAATTCTCGGAAGTTATCCGCAAAAAACATAACTTGAAAGTTTATGCAAATTAAGTGCAATGCAATTTGCGCCTTGTCCTAGGACTGTTGTTTTCGCGAAGGAGCTTGCTTATCTATTCGCCCTCCAAAGGAGATGAGACTCTTGAAAAGGGTTTAAGATCGCAACATGGCAAAGATGCAAAATTCACTCGGATCGCAAACGACCAGTAAACGAACTTCGTACAATTTCTGCTAGCATGTACATTGTAATCGCCATAAGTTGTAAAAAGACCTGGAAAATTCTTTGCAAACAAGTTCTCCATTAATGCGTAGACAGCTGTGCTTGATTCTTGAACCAAAGTGGTTTAAACTCACAACTTCCGATAGGATGAGGAGGATACTCAACGAAGCAACTTGAATAGTAAATATCTAAGCGGAACTCTTGTGCTAAAATATCCTGATTCTTGAATTTGTTTTTATTGTGTCCAATACGCGTTTTCGTAAAGTACGATTTGATACAGTGGTACGAAACCCGAGTAAACGCTCTTAGAGCGTTTAGTTTATCAAAGAATAGCAAAGGTGCAGTAGATGTCTTCTGAATTCGTATACAACATCTCTGCCAACTCAACTTGTAAACAGGCTTCCGATTGTCTTATAGGGGAAGGAAATAACATGCGGGCAGAGGTACCTGAGAAAGTTCTGGAGAGGTCTGGAGAGGTAAAATCCCACCCTGCTGGGCTCACTTTGCTCGCCATTTTTTTTTTCTTTTTCACGCTTGTCCGAGCCTAATCGATTACCCAAGAGTCTACCGAGTGCAGACCAAATCTCCCAGTCTGCCGTACAGTCACTACTTCTATTTTGGCCGATAATTGGAATTTTCGGGGTAAAATGTTTGGAATATTTTCCGATGCATTTCTGCGGGTGACTCGGCAGAGTTATATTTTTAACGACGTTTTTAGGGTCGAGAAGATAAAATTGGCGACGCAGTTACTTCTTTTCACGTGATGCGTGGTTGGTGAAAAAATTGCCCGTGACGCGTGATTTGATAGAAAAATTCAGCGTGATGCATGATTGGTACCTCCCTCCCCTCCTTTGCAACCGTCTGCATGAGGTTAATTTCAAAATATCTTATTTTCTCACCTCCTTTTATTACGAAGTGCTTTACATCAGTTCCATACTTGTTGGTGGCCACACAGGTGTAGTTACCTTCCTGGTGTAATTTAATGCTTGTAATGTTTGTTGTGTTCATCACCACTGTAAAGTTCCGTAGCAATGCTATGTATATGGGAGGGGATCCTGTGGCTGAACATGGCACTTGACTACCTGGCTCTACTCTCAACGCAGCACCTGAAACAATCTTGGGTGGCACTAGTGAAATAATGTTTCAATTCAGTTAGCACTTGAATTTTTTTTACTAATTATTAAAATTAGATTATTAGATAATGCAATTCGAGAAAAAGA
>NC_138145.1:35992147-36099647 GCF_964199315.1 Orbicella franksi | reverse complement strand
GACAATTCCATCTGGGCTAGCAGATGGTGTCCCAGGTGTCGATACAGGATCATCCGCTATAAACCTTTTCACATGTGACGTGTTTCTCGAGTATTGGGTCCCACCTGGAGCCTCCACAATGACACTGTTGCTAGTCTTGCTTACTACACTGTATGGCGTTGGATTGAATGGTGTCGAGAATTTGTCTTTTCTCTCTTGTCTTACAAGTACTTGATCACCCACTGTAATGTCTGATGGTTTCGCATTTGCTGCTTGGTCGGCATATGCTTTGGTCTTTGCGTTTACTTCTGCGTCTCTTTCCCGAGTTTCTTGGTCTAGACGGCAATCAGCATGCAGCTCTGACAGCTTCCCTCTCATCTTTCTATTGAACAACAATTCGGCAGGGCTTTTACCGGTGGTGGTGTGATCAATACTTTCGTATTTCGTCACATATCTTCTTAACTCCTTCTTCCGGTCGACCCCTTCAGCTTGGGCAATGCGAATTCTCTTCATCAGGGAGGCATTCTGCGGCTCAACTTCCTTATTGGTCTGGGGTCATTTCGGTGTTGTCTTGAGATGGACGATTCCATTCTGCACACAGTATTCCTGGAATTCTCTAGAGATGAATTATGGTCCATTGTCTGACTTGATGGTTATGGGAAGACCATGGCGGCTAAAAATCTCTTCTAGACCGTCAATTACTTTCACAGTGGTGGTTGATGTCATGATGGCATACTCATAGTAGCGACTATAATAGTCAACAACAACCAGTATGGAGTGTCCGGATGGAAGTGGTCCTAGTAAGTCTACAGCCAGGTCCTGCCAAGGACCCTCCGGCAATGTCGTTGACGTCAACGGCTCAGGTGGATTTGGACGTGCAACCAGTTGACATCCATAACAAGATTTGCAGAACTTCTCTGTTGCCTTATCAATACCAGGCCACCATACCTTGCTTCTCAAATTCTGCTTTGTTCCAACAATTCCCAAGTGTCCCTCATGTGCTAAGGATATTGCTTGGGGCCTTAGCTTGCTTGGCAGTACGATACGAGTACCTCTTAGGACTAGCTGCCCGATCACACACAGTTCCCCCGCAGCTGGTGCATAAACCTTACATTTCTCAAATCGACCGGTTTTAATTGCTTCTCTCAGGGCTTTCAACTCTTCATCCACTGCTGATGCTTCTTCAACTTCTCTCGTGGTTGGGCCTACGGGTGTGGCACTGATGGCTGCAAATCGAACATACTCTTCTGCACCATGTTGATGATTTGTTGGTTTGTTCTGACTGAGCAAGCGTGAGAGGGGATCAGCTACATTACTCTGTCCTGGACCATACACAACTCTGAAATCATAGGGGTATAGGCGGATTACCCAGCGTTCGATGCGGGCACAAGGTTTGGAACGAGGTCCATAGATCACTTCCAACGGCTTGTGATCGCTCACTAGATAAAATCGCATTCCATAAATGTATGCGTGGTACCTCTCGCAAGCCCAAACGAGGGAAATGGCCTCTCTCTCCGTCTGGGAGTATTTCCGTTCACACTCTGTGAGGCTGCGGCTTGCATAGCAGATTGGTACCCATGCCCCATTCTGGTTTTGCATTAGTACAGCTCCAAGGCCAACAGGGCTTGCATCTGCAACGACTTTGGTTGATGCACTCTTGTCAAAGTATGCCAATGTGCCTGCTTCAGCCATGCTTTGCTTAAGCGACTCAAAGGAAGCTTTTTGCTCGGGTCCAAAGTGGAACGGAACATCTTTCCTGGTTAGTTTCCTCAATGGCTCTGTGATGGTTGCAAAATGGGGAATAGATCTGCTGCTGTGATTGGCCAATCCTAAGAAGCTTCGAACTTCACTGACGGTTTCAAGCTCTCTTGTTTCTTGCAGGGCTAGGGCTAGATAACTCTTTCTTCTGTTGGGCCGACTCCTTTTTCATACAGAAGAATTCCCATGAAAACCAGTCTGTTCGCATTGAACAGGCATTTGTCAGCATTGAGTGTCAAACCATGCTGTCTGAGGCGCTCCATGGTGTTGAGGAGGCGTTGGTCGTGAGTTTTCTGGTCTGGGCCATGTACAATGATGTCATCAGAGATATTGTCAACGCCCTCTATTCCAGCCAGAGCGGTGGATATCTCATGTTGGTACAGTTCACTTGCTGAGCTCACACCAAACAATAGGCGCTTATATCTGTATAAGCCCTTGTGTGTTACGAAGGTGGTGATTTGGCGTGACTCTTGACTAAGCTCCAGCTGGTGGTATCCCCACTTTAAATCTAGCTTGCTGAAAACCCTTGAGCCGTTCATGTTGTGTAGCAGCTCATCGACAGTTAGTATGGGGTGTCGACCACGTAGAATGGCCTCGTTTGCTCGCCTCATATCAGTGCAGAGACAAATGTCACCATCCGCTTTCGGGATAATTACTACTGGGTTCACCCATGGTGTAGGCCCATCAACTTCTTCTATGATGTCGCAGTCCAATAGTTCTTGAATCTTCTTTTCTACTTTTTCTAGTTGAAGGGGGTTCGCCTAAGCAGTTGAGCAACTGGTTTCACTTTTGGGTCTACGTGTAATGTCACTTGCTTCGACTTCAGCTCTCCAATACCATTAAATACTTCTGGGAATTGTTGCTGCAATTTTATAAATTGTGAGTACAAATAAATGGTTGTTGTTGTTATGGTTGTTGTTGCAATGTCTGCCTGGTTCCAGCAACTGTTGCGATGTCGACACCTATTCTCAGCACACCTAACTTCATTACAGTATCTTTGCACAGGAATGGCTCTCCTTTTGCTTTGATGACTGGGAATTCAGCTTGAGCTTTCCCTCTACCAATCAACACTTCACAAATAAAACGACCTTTTACTGGTTTGCTGGACGCATAGGCATATAGCTTCCTGTCAATAGGAGCAGCTTCTGATTTACATTTGATCTTCTTAACTTTCAAATCATCCCAGGTTTCTTCATCAACAATGTTATTGGTGGCTCCAGAATCCACCAACATTTCTAGTTTTACCCCACCAACAGACAACTTGAGCAGATTTGAGTGAGTTTCATTAGTAACTCTGAGAGCATAATCAACTTGCTCCCCATTAGCTTTTAGCTCTTCTTGCACTTGATTAACTCCTGATTTCTTTGGTTTGGTTTTGCAAACGCTAGCGAAATGATCTTTCTTTTTACATTTCCTACAGGTCTGACCCCTAGCAGGACATTTTGGATCTTTAGCCAGGTGCCCACTCGACCCACAACGATAGCACTGAATTCCATTTTTCTTTCGGTTTTGGTTACCATCGGGTCGCTCAGGTATTTCGTAAACCCTGTTTGCATCTTCTTTACTCGGCTCACTCACACTGAGATGAGACATTTGGTGGGCTACACTTTCACACTGTTTTGCGATTTTTAATGTGCGAGCGAGCGTTAGCTCCACTCTTTCTTCAAGCAGTTTGCGCCTTACATAGTCTGACCTACATTTACACAGGACAGCGTCTCTTATCTGGTTGTCAAAGTCTGCACCAAAATTGCAATCCTTTCCTACTTTTCTTAATCGAGTAGCAAACTGCAAAACAGCCTCACCTTCCTTTTGTTGGAGTCGGTGAAATTTCTGGCGGGCAAAAGCTGTATTGACTTTGGGAAGAAAATATCCATTCAATGCTGTTACAGCTGCGGAGTAATCGGTTGCTTCTCCGGTATTAGCGATAGAAGAGAAGATTTCCTGTACATCTGGGCCTGCTAAATGGAGTAGCATCGCTCTTCTTCGCTGCCTCGTGTTTGCATTTGTAGTCTCAGTGATAATGAGACCTTTGCCATCCGCATATAACTCAAAAGATGTCAACCAACGCGTCCAGCGCGGTCCCAACGCGGCGGGATCCGAGTGACAATCGAACTTAGGAAGCGCATTTGAAGCGCCATTTTCGCTGAAAGACATCTTGTGCCGTGCTTGTACTTGTCGCCAATGTCGTGTCCTCTTAGTACATAAATTAGAGAAGGTTTAAGCAGTTGGAGAAGTGAAACTAGTTCAGAAAGAAGCACACAACAAGTCGACCATGTGTTCTCTTTATTCTTCTCTCCCATGCTGCTCCTTGTTTACTTCATGACATACATGCACGAAATGTGACATACACGACATTGGGGTGTGGAAGTCTATTGAGAAGAGCTACTTCTTTGAAGAAAAGTTTCTCCTCGCCTTGGTCAAGGACATGCAACATTTTCTTGACAGCCACTGTTTTGACATTTTCCTCAGTTCCATATTCTGTGGTGTACACATCGCCAAAAGCACCTTGACAGAGCCGCTTTTTAACTTGCAGAGCGTTACAATCAAAGACTTACGTTCGCGATACTTTCCGCAGAAGATTGTTGCTTTTTTTAAGAATTGGGGAAGCTTGAAATGCCGAAAAAACGACATTCTCAACGCAAGGATGCATGTGAAAGTAATAACGTAATTTTCCCGGGAAAATCAAATTCTTGTAGCTCGTGGTTAATAAATTTGCGAGTCACGCACAATGGACGTTTGCGCCTTTATATGATAAGGAGAGTAAAGGAAAGTAATGAAGTTACCTCATCGTAATTTGCTCATATGCATTTGAAAAATGGATTATTGGTGACGACAAATTAAACTAAAATCGTCACTAAAACGTATATTTCTATACTGTTGGAATTTCATTGCGTTACACAATTTGACACGTTGTGCCGACTGAGATAAAGCAACTGTCAAGTTTGCCTCGCGCTCAGATGACATTTTAATTTGTGCGCCACAGAAATGAAAGCAATTTAGCCTAGTGTATAGTCTTTCCTGAAGAAAAAAAGGTTTTAGACCGGTGGGTCTTCGTTTTAGACCACAGGGTCTTCTTTTTAGACCTGAGTGGGTCTTCGTTTAAGACCACAGGTTCTTAGGTCTTCGGTCTTCGTTTTTGAGTGTTCATTTTCGACACATCCCTCTCCTAGCCATACTGTTAACGGCATGCAATTAATCTCCATCGAAAAAATCTTTTCGAACCGAGACTCTATCCGTAAGGCCAGGAAAGCTTTTTTAATTCAAAAAGGCAGAACAACAATCCTGATGGTCTGAACATCCGCCAAGAAACATATTAATTTTTTCCATTTGTTTTCTTTTATTATGTTCTTTTATCACGTTATTTTATTTTACCGTATGCTTATCTTTAATTTACACTGTCGATTACTTTTACGTATTTCCGGTATCACGTAAATATCGGCTACATAAAAACACGTCCCAACGTAAAATTTTCATTGGACCTGAAGAAGGCTGGTATGGCCAGCCGAAATATAGTACACCTTCAAAAAATTATCCTACGTTGTGTCGGTTTTTGGTTTTGTATTCTTCATTTTATATGTAAAGCCGATTAGATCACTATTGATCCAACGTATACCAGCAGGATCATCGTTCCGGTTGTTTGTTTAAACATTTTATAGTCAAATTTCTATGTCTATAGATATCCTGCGATCGTTGTTCATTGTATTGATTGATTCTCGATATCAACGTACTTCTATCGTCCCCAGCAGTCTCTCTTTCAGATACACGTCTACTCCCTTTAATAGGTCTGGTTTTATAATTGTTCAATAAATATCTCTCTTCTTAAAGTTATTATCTCAATCATAAAAGCATCAATATCCATATCAATTATCATTTCTTACAGGGTGGCACAACAGCTGAGAACTCCATTAGAAATCCTCTGTTTTGATTATTGCTGTCTGAGTGGAATTCTATCAACGCGTATTTTCCAGATACAAGAACTGTCTTTCCAGTCATGTGACCACAGTACTTGCCAAACACCCGATTCTTCTCATTGGTAATCTGTAAATAATCTCGGCTACAAAGAAATGAAACATAAACAAGTAATGTTTTGCAACAAAGAGTCATTTCAACTTAGAACCCAGATTCTTCGTTACCCTTGACCAGCACTCTAGAACCAAGTGACCCTGAACGTGCATATTAGAAAACCGAAAACATCCCGCTTCCAGTTGAATTGCGCATGTCTAGATGAAAATCATGTGCTTCAATCAGGTCCCTGTTGTTTTACTTCCGGTTGCTTTCATTATTTTTTTAAACCAATCAAAATCGATCCTGCAACAAAACTCTCGAGAGTCAATCGCTTGCGCAGAAAGGAGCGAAGTTTCGGAATATGAGCTTAGAGATCACTCGTAAGTGCATCACGCAATTTTTTAGCCATAAGTTTAAACTTAGTAATGTTGTGAGAGTGTAGCCACTCATATTTATTCATTCAGCTATTTTCCTTATGAGCAGAGTGTGTACTGAAAAGTCACGTAACTTCTTACTTGGCAATGAGTTAAGTTAAGTTAAAGAGTGCGGTAAGTGTAACCGACTGCCATTGTAGTTTCTCACTTCATTCTCATTAAATTTGCGTCGCAATATCTAAACTGAGTAAATTTATACTAGTGTACTTATGCAAATATTGCAACCGATTTGGTTTAGTGACTTGTATTCTATCATTTGTTAGAACCCGAGAACGGCAAGCTCGAAAAGTGTAAAGGTCGGCCGGCACACACTAAGTACATATTGCGCGATCGTGAAGCAGAGACAAGCCCCTTCGCGTGTACGCATAGAACCCATGTTGCAAAGGCAGTGAGCGAGCTTGTGCACACGAAGAGGATATTGATTAATTTCTTTATTATAGTGGGGACAGTTTGCAAGAGTAAAGCTCACGATGCGACAATTAAAACTGGGGTTATTATGTCCCTTCTTCGTGACCGACGAATTTGAACCAGCTGAATTTCAAGCAACATATTTCGTTGTCCCCGCAATATAAATAAATACGAAAGTGAAGAATGATCATCCCAGTTAATTTTCCAATTTAAGCAATTGGAAAGAAGAAGCCTAAAAAAAGTCAGGGCTTCAACGGGATTCGAACCCGTGACCTCCGCGATACCGGTGCGATGCTCTACCAACTGAGCTATGAAGCCACACATTGGGAGCGAGGTCAATTAATCGAGTTCATATCTTCCCGTGAGGAGTGAAATGATGTGAAGTTTATATGAAATAATTCATATATGAACTGCGGTTGTGGATGAAAGTGAAGAATGATCATCGCAGTAAATTTTCCAATTTAAGCAGTTGGAAAGAAGAAGCCTGAAAAAAGTCAGGGCTTCAACGGGATTCGAACCCGTGACCTCCGCGATACCGGTGCGATGCTCTACCAACTGAGCTATGAAGCCACACATTGGGAGCGAGGTCAATTAATCGAGTTCATATCTTCCCGTGAGGAGTGAAATGATGTGAAGTTTATATGAAATAATTCATATATGAACTGCGGTTGTAGATGAAAGTGAAGAATGATCATGGCAGTTAATTTTCCAATTTAAGCAATTGGAAAGAAGAAGCTTGAAAAAAAAAAATCAGGGCTTCAACGGGATTCGAACCCGTGACCTCCGCGATACCGGTGCGATGCTCTACCAACTGAGCTATGAAGGCACACATTGGGAGCGAGGTCAATTAATCGAGTTCATATCTTCCCGTGAGGAGTGAAATGATGTGAAGTTTATATGAAATAATTCATATATGAACTACGGTTGTAGATGAAAGTGAAGAATGATCATCGCAGTTAATTTTCCAATTTAAGCAATTGGAAAGAAGAAGCCTGAAAAAAAAAAAAATCAGGGCTTCAACGGGATTCGAATTAACTGCGATGATCATTCTTCACTTTCATCCACAACCGCAGTTCATATATGAATTATTTCATATAAACTTCACATCATAAATAAATACATAAGTTAAAAATAAATTGCAGTATTAAGAGAGGAAGCCACATCAGCCTTAGCTGGTTTCTATGAGGGTCCTCTATCCTGGTGGAATTGGAATTGAGAATGTTGGTTTTTGTGGAAGAAGCAAAACCAGATAACCCTGATAACAACACTTAGAGCAAGGCGAGAACCAACAACAAACTGAACCCAGATATGGAACCGCACCGGAATCGAACGCCAGCCACATTGGTGGGAGGTGATCGCTTTCATCTCTGTGCCATCCCTGCTCCCTTTTCCGCGTTAGCAAAACTTTCACACTAGGAAAATGTCGCTGCAACGTGTCCAACGTGTGCAACGTGTGCAACATGTCCCCTACTGTGTGTCAATCTTAAGAATCTAGATGATTATCTTTCATCACGGTTTCTCTCAAGACTTTATCGTCAAAAAAAAAATAATGATGACGATAAAAATAAAATGTATATCTGAGTGATTTCGCATAGACATGAAAAGCTAGGTTTTCACCTGGATTCGGGCTGCGCCCGAATCCAGGCTAAGCTAACGACTTTAAACTAGGGGAGGGCTCCGTCACGGCCAATCTGGGCACATGGCACAGGCACTGACCTATCTGCTCATAGTTTGCGGGTGGATAGCTGTCAGAAGCAAGGCGGAGGGGAGGGTGTCTTGTACTGACACCTTCAGCTAGCTAGACTTTGAGTTTTCAGTGTTAAACGACCTTGATATTGATGTGAAGTAAATATGAAATAATTCATATTTGAACTGCGGTTGTAGATGAAAGTGAAGAATGATCATCGCAGTAAATTTTCCAATTTAAGCAGTTGGAAAGAAGAAGCCTGAAAAAAATCAGGGCTTCAACGGGATTCGAACCCGTGACCTCCGCGAATACCGGTGCCATGTTCTACCAACTGAGCTATGAAGCCACACATTGGGAGCGAGGTCAATTAATTGAGTTGAGTCGCGGAGGTCACGGGTTCAAATCCCGTTGAAGCCCTGATTTTTTTTCAGGCTTCTTCTTTCCAACTGCTTAAATTGGAAAATTCACTGCGATGATCATTCTTCACTTTCATCTACAACCGCAGTTCAAATATGGATTATTTCATATTTACTTCACATCATTTCACTCCTCACGGGAAGATATGAACTCAATTAATTGACCTCGCTCCCAATGTGTGGCTTCATAGCTCAGTTGGTAGAGCATCGCACCGGTATTCGCGGAGGTCACGGGTTCGAATCCCGTTGAAGCCCTGATGGTTTTTTCAGGCTTCTTCTTTCCAAGTGCTTAAATTGGAAAATTTACTGCGAAGATCATTCTTCACTTTCATCTACAACCGCAGTTTAAATATAAATTATTTCATATTTACTTCACATCATTTCACTCCTCACGGGAAGATATAAACTCAATTAATTGACCTCGCTCCCAATGTGTGGCTTCATAGCTTAGTTGGTAGGGCATCGCACCGGTATTCGCGGAGGTCACGGGTTCGAATCCCGTTGAAGCCCTGATTTTTTTCAGGCTTCTTCTTTCCAACTGCTTAAATTGGAAAATTTACTGCGATGATCATTCTTCACTTTTTAACGTTGATATTGACTGTGTTTCTGAGTATTTTACTCGGTTGTTAAACGTTGTTTGAGGTTTCTGTGTTGACATGGCATCCTGCTGGAGTGGTCATACCACATGCATGCGTGACGGGCCAATCTCCTAGCCAGGGGGTGGTGAGATGACTTCTGGCCGGTGGGACTGTCTTTGAGTCAATGCGGGCATGTTGTTGCGAATTCAGATATACATATCAAAGTACCCTGGTCAGCCTCCGCCATTTTGATGCCATCGAAATTATTGATATTGCATAGTGAAGCGAGGTCTTATTTCTTTAGTGTAAGTTGTGTTCCTGAAAGTATGTTTAATTAACTTACAGCTATAATTTAGTTTCAGAAGTTTTTTGTCATTGTTTCTAGTTGGAAAGCATTGAATTATTACTTGGTGATAAAGCCAAGGAAATTCAGCCTAACGCCACTTTAAGAACTGGAAGTTGTTAAAGGAACTGAGCACATGCTCACAGCTGAAAAGTTTCCTCCTACAGCTTGCGATCAAATAATCAGATGAATATAAATGTGACTTTCCTTGAAAGGAAGGAGGAGACTTTCGCCCATTCAGGCTTTACATTCTGTGGAGAAAGTAATGTAGGTCACTGGACCTCTCCCTACATGTACAACTTGTTAACACTCTAAAAATCAATACTCACTCGCAAGATATACTATCCTCCAGGTAAAGTTCATTAATGGTAATATTAATCACCATGTCTTGTGGAATAGGAACCGAAGAAATACAATCTGTATTATTTGGGTAATCGTTAGGATATCCGAGACTTCTGAGGGTATTTTCAATCACTGGACCGCATCCTGCATACAACAAATCAAAATATTAAAAGACAGAGTTGATATCGACTGAATAGATTTATTCACTGCAACGGTTTGTTTCCATTGACCCTGAAAAACCGCATTGGGGGAGGGGTAACTTAAGATATTTATTTTAATACTTGTTTATTTAATTTTTATGTATTTCTCTAACTTTTTTGCGTCAGCTTCAAAAACCGTCAACTGCCTATCAAGCCACTTCAAGGCACCAAAATACACAGATTCTTTCATCTCATTCTTAAGTCGGATAATGTAAGATTTCTTCGTTTCTTTAACAGCAACTCACGAGAGCATACACAAAGGCGATAATCCTAGACAGAAAGAATCGATGCCATGACAGTCGTGACTGTAAACACTTCGACAGGAAGTGAATAGAAACGCCTAGATTACATCAATATCGTAACACTTTGGATAAATTGTATACCAAACAATGTTCCTTACCATAGCAGAGGCTAAGTTCTTTGAATTAATATATAATTAATGCCGAAGAAAAGGTTGTTGTTATTCATCGTGGTAGATGCAATAGTAAAATGTCTTATCGTTTGTCTCACGATGTAGACACTTGAGATGTAGATCGCGACGTTTCGACTGCTTACTGCTAGTCTTCTTCAGGCGATAAGGTCGACTGATTGCACGGTATCATTTATATCACAAAGGTCGGCTGTGACTGGTGCATTTCGATCCTCCTATTGTTCCATTGTTCCGGCGAGTAGCTGTTTTCCTTCAGTGGTCGCTGTTGTACCGTTCTCCTGTTGTTGCGTATTTTGATCATGGGCATCCATGCTTTAGGAATTTCAAGTCCACTATCTCTGTTGATGTTATTAGGGCGAAGTCTTATGCGAATAGCTTCCTTGACCCTACGTGTGTACCAGTCAGAGTCTCGATCAATAAACTTGACCTCATTCCAGATAGGATAGTGGCCGGTCTCGTGGGCGTGTTCAGAAACGGCGGAGGTCTGGGTACGGCCGAGTCGTATATCCCTGTCGTGTTCTTTGATCCTCTCCTGCATAGATCCTCCCTGTTTCCCCGATGTAGACTTTGCCGCACTCACAGGGAATCCTGTAGACAACACCATCCTGTTTAGCCGGGTTGACGGTGTCTTTTGGTCGCATCAAGTGTGGATTTAAATTTAAATCCACCGCCGTTTTACCTTATGTCCAAGGAGTTTCGGAGTCTCTCCACCGCTGCCTAGAACAACAAGGCATTCGCATCGTCTTTAAGTGTGACACGACACTTCGGTCACACTTGATGCGACCAAAGACTTCACCCTTATAACATCCACAGGGATAGTGGACTTGAAATTCCTGAAGCATGGATGTCCACGATCAAAATACACAACAACAGGAGAACGGTACAACAGCGGATCACTGATGGAACAGCTACTCGCCAGAACAATGGAACAATAGGAGGATTGAAATGCACCAATCACAGCCGACCTTTGTGATATAAATGATACCGTGCAATCAGTCGACCTTATCGCCTGAAGAAGATTAGCAGCAAGCAGTCGAAACGTCGCGATCTACATCTCAAGTGACTACTTCGTGAGACAAACCAGGAGGGAGGGGACGTCTCCAAGCAAAACATCGGTTGAATCATCACTGCCAGTGTGACGTCACGTTTCGCTTGGATGAAATTCAAAATGGCCCCCAATGGGTGAAGTACAAGAGGTTGATAAAAATGCGGAATTTCGCTCCGAAATTCTGCCCCATTTTCTTAGGTTCGTTAATATGTGGTTTATATTACATTGAGGAATCTTTATGTGGTACTTTTTGGTGGCCAAAATTATCAAGAGGTAGATAATTTGATCAAGAACTTTCTGTTTTGAAGCCAATTTGTCGAGCAAAACTGTTAGCTGGTTGACCCTTCGAGGGCCACTGCATAGCGAAGCAGAGCTCTTTTGACCCAAGAATAGGAGGTTCGACAGAGGGTATACTTGGCTTCTTGTATGTGGAATTTCAGTTCTTCAGTGCTCGTGGTTCGTCTCATCAATCCCTTCAAAGTACAAAGAATGGCTGTGTGGAAAGAACAGCCATGTTTCAGATAGCCAGATTAGGTAAGTTGTCACCTTTGTCGTACTACAGTTTACATTTAGAGCAATATCCGTAATTTGGTTAATAGTTATGGCTTGATCAGTGATTCGGTTCTATTTTATTTTGACTTTATTTGAGAAAGAGGAGCCTTAGTTTTCTTTTATATGCTCGGTCTGCAGCAAATATTATACCAAAAGACCATATTTTCTCTTGATTATACATAGTTGTGTTACATTAAAAACTCAGCTTTGTTCCTGGCCGGCGGCCTAAAATTTGTGACAAACTTTTCCCTGATATCGATTTTAGTTTGGAATTCGATATTTTAAAAATTGATAAATGCTCTTAATCCAATAGATCCATCAGAATCTATTGATTTGCGAGGTCATAATCAGCTAATAGTCCCCATTTGTTCATCTAAAAGTTGTAGCCCACTGAAAAAAGGTTATTAAAGACACTTCTTGTTTTTTTGCAGGGAATGTCACTGGAAGGAACATATCATAATGCACAAATTTTCTTCCAGAATGCCACACTGGGCAGCACTTAGGGATTCTGATGAACATTTTCCCTCTGAAGGCTAATGCCCCCCCCCCCCTCCCATAAAGTTTTTAACTCACCTTAGTTTATATTTTTAAAAATTTCTTTATCATCTGTCAAGACATGCATACGAGAGCTACGATTTGTTTCATGTTTAATCATGCTGTCAAATTTACAAGTTCCTGCTTCATTTTTGCACCCCCTTAAGCACTTTTCCACACCTCTAGTTAAACTCCCACCGATTATGACAGCCCAAGATATTTCCTTTAAAGGCACAGAGTCATGCAAAGGCTTACCACAGCTTGATTGTCAGAACAAATCAATTGACAAGTTCAATTTGGAATTAATTTGAGATCCCAAATTTACGGTAGTTTCAATTAATTGGTGTGAAGTCAAAAAAAATGTGACTTTTCTGTTATATCAGCAACTAAAATAGATGTCACCAACCTTATTGATTTAAACACCATAATGAAGAAAAAGCTAGGGTGGTGAAATTCAACCATTTTTTCACAAGGATAACTGAACATTGAGCTATGAAGACATAAAATAGAGCAAAAGAGGGGAAATTCTCTGGAGCTAACATCAAGGTTTTCAGCACTGACTGCTATCACACTAACCACAAATAAAACCACTAACAATGGATCAGGCATGACATGTATTACCATATATGGTCAGAATGAGAGCATAGCTGCTAAGCACAGTGGAGGAGAATGAAGCTCATGGGCCTCCGGAGTCTGAGGGAGAAACTGATTCAGTCAATCAATCATTCCTTGATTTGGTAATGCAGGTTTTACGAAAAGTAGCCTTTATTCGGTAGACATTATCCATTCCGAAAAGGCAGGAACAGATAATGTCCAACGACAAATGTGCAAGCGAAAATATTTGATGGATTAAATGACACATATAGTCATAATTGAAACTATAGGCTGATGTGGACCTGTGAAGAGCAGGAGATGATTATAAAAGTAGAATAAATAAAAAGAGCTAATAGGAATAAAACTTCGTTAAATTTAAAAATTTAATTAAATAGAATAAATGTCTGATTGTCTTTACAGCATTTCAGCATTCTAACGCATTTCGTAGCATTTGCTGTAATTTATTTTGAGTGCTATGCTGCAATAGCTATTTGGTGACATTTAGTGGCCGGGTTGTTTTTTAGTTGGAATATGATGAGAACTTAAAGGGATGAAAAGATGTAGAGATATTGTGTTACGTTATGCTGCACGTGCCCTAGCCCGTGTTATTTTGATCACCAGTTTGATTTCTGTCAATCAGATACTTTGTATGATTATTTGATTTCGTAACGATTTAAGCACAAGGACCGTCTGTATTTTTGGGAACCTGCATTGTGTATAACACTGGGTGAATAAATCACTTAAAGCTGTTTCTTTGTTGTATGTTATTACACATCGATTTCGCTACAAAAGACTACAATGCAGCCTTGCAATTCTTGGAGGCTCAAGAAATAGGAGCCATTACAACATGGCAATGCAGGACAGTTGCAGCATCATTAGCCTATTCCAGGCTCTCGGTCTCTTTCTCTACCAGAACCCGCTCAGCCACTTTTTTTCGATCATGCCCACTGACTGAGAACCTGGAACAGGCTACAGCATCATTCAAGATGTGGCATTGTTCAAGAATAAGCCAAGTTATCAGGTTATGACAAAAGATAAATAAATCATACAGCAAAATTGATTTTACCATAACTTCAATGCTAAATATGTTTACACCAAAATTGTACACCAAAATGTAAGTGGCAAAAAGAAAGCCAAAAACAGCTTACTCAGGCTAACTCTAATTTGAACTTTGTTGTGAATATGAAATCACAACACTGAACACCGCAATTGCAGTGGACAGCAATAAGTCAACAGTTGCAACGAGACAGGAAAAAAAAGCCAACAAACCTTCACAACAAAAGCCAACAAAGCTGCTGTACAATTAAAGTCAACAAATTTCACCAATTAAAACACAAAAGGCAAACGAAGTTGAAACACAAAGAATTGCAATTAAAGGCCTGATAACAATCACCAAAAGTGCTCTAAAACAGACAAAAACCGATCACATCGCAGGGAAATTTTGGTGGAAATCAAGAAATAAACAACATCTCAACAGTCAAACGGATTGATGAGAGGAACGGCTGGTTTAATCGACACAGAGATACACGCGAATTAAACGTATACTATCAACGCATAAAACCTCCTATTGATAAGACTATTGGTAAGACATTTAAGAATGGCTGACTGTTAGGATCGAGAAACGCCGGTCAACGTCCCATTTGACAAATCGCTCATATTTTGCCCAAAGATACCCTTAAGTGACCTAATTCTAAAAATCATATTTAAAGGTTCCAGCGAATTTTTATTTTTCAGAAATTCGCGAAAATTTGAAAGCGCGGTCAAAGTGCGGTTTTTCGTGTAATAAAATGACCGAAATAAGGTGCGAGGACGAAGCGCTGCTTAAGCCTTAAAATAAACTCAATTGACTTCAAACTTCACACAAATGTGGAAC
Organism: Orbicella franksi; assembly: GCF_964199315.1. Taxonomy (NCBI): domain Eukaryota; kingdom Metazoa; phylum Cnidaria; class Anthozoa; order Scleractinia; family Merulinidae; genus Orbicella; species Orbicella franksi. The sequence continues at coordinate 36,084,466 of NC_138145.1, read as the reverse complement.
AACCACTCTAATTTATTCCTCGCTTTAAACTAATCTCAGATATGTTGATATAGTGGTTTTCCGAACCATTTTAAAAACAGCTATGAAGCGTGTGAAAAATAACGGTAAAATATAGGTCATGTTTAACAGCATAAAAATGCATCTGGTACCTCACTAACCGATTATTTTACTTTACAGCCTTAAAATATCATTATTAAAGATATACCACGCCAAGTTTCATGCTCGAACTCGCAGTATTTCCCTTTGTGAAAAACGAAAATCTATGTCAATGTGTTGGGCGCAAATAACACAATAATCATGCACGAACAAGAGACAAATCAATTTCAATGGCGAAAGTAAAAGGCTGTCATTAATTAGAATCCCGTCAATTCACTGCTATCAGTAGAAACATAATGTCCACTGCATAAAAACTGTTTTTAGACGTTTTCGAACCATTGCGCGTTAACTTTGTTTAATTTTGTGTCCGCCGTCATGTTTAGTTTCTCATCGCGTGTATTTCCTTAATGTAAACAACACGTGAATGGTTGTCATAACAAACGCAAGAGGTTTCCTGGAACCTTAATGTTTTCGATTCACCAAAACGCTTTAAGTTCGTTAAGACACAATAATGGGTCAACTTGGAATGCTGTTTAGCATCAAGGACGTTAAAGGACTGTAAATTAATCGAGTTGAAATATCTTGAAGCAAATCAAAATCGCGCCCTTATTCTAATTTGGTAAACAGCCGATCTCCGTTCAAGTTCAAGAAGTTGAGAGGTTAATCCGGCAATGTATTACCGGTACAACAACGAAATCAAACCGAGATCATCAAAAGTGTAAGTTTAAAAGTGTAAGTTTAAAAGTGTAGTGGCAAGTTCCAAATAAATTTCGCCTATATAAATTGGAAACAAGATGTGAAACGGTCTGACCCGAAACAGATAAACAAAATATTAATACGACTAATTTAACCCGAAAATGTTACAGAAAACATACCTAAAAGCCGTCGATTCCCCTCAATACCACTCCGCATTGCCTTAAAGAGCCCAAGCTTTCTGCTGTAAGAATCAGGGGCCTCATGAATCTGTATTTATTATATCGGCAACCATGCTGCGTGGCTGATATTCGAGACTCAGTAAAAGTTGTCACACAACCGTACGAGCAGCCCAGTCACGCTTTCACTGCTCTTGCGCAAATTTCCAACATTTCGCAATTTACATGAACCGACTACAAGTTTAAAGTAGTGACAGCAGATTGAAATGCGCTTTTTAAAGCTGTCCTATCGAGAACAATTATTTCTTGTTTCTGAATGGCTCTTAGTTGTAGCTACAGTCGGGGAGGGGGGTAGAGGGTGTTCCCGGAAATTTCGGATATCTGTATGCCGTGGAAGATTAAGTGGTCTCCACCTCTTAACGCCAACACTGAAACACTAGATGATTCTCCAAGTATCACAGGGATCACTAAGCTAAATAATTTTGAGTGTAGCTCCGCTGAGTCAATTACCTGTTGGTGCGCATATTGCATTGACCGTGGACAGGTGGAAAAACAGTTAAACCGGAAAAGCCTATTGCACATTGTAATTTAGCGTTGTCCAACACGCAGTCGGTCTGGTTGTAATGTTAATCGTATTTGAGAGAATCTCAAGTTTTCTTTCGACACATACTGGGGTGACATACTACTAGATGGGCGTGGCCGGGAGCCACGGGTCAAGTACATACATACATACATACATACATACATACATACATACATACATACATACTTTATTGACTTTCCCTTTAGAGGCTTTTCAAAGACAATACAATAATAAATTAAAACTACTTAAAAACTCTAAGATTCATTAAGATTAATTAACTAGAATTAGGAATCTATAAAATCCTTAATAAGTTTACGTTTAAGATAAAACTTAAAAGCAGATACTTTCTCGAGAGTTTTTAGAGAGCTATCCATGGAGTTCCAGATACTGACTGTTCTGTAGTAGAACGTTCTCTGACCACTGGCAGACTTAAAAAGAGGAATGTTCAGCATTTGTGAACTTCTTGTGGCACGTCCGCTTATTTCTCCTCGCTTACTGAACTGGGAAGACAGATACTCCGGCACGCGAGATGTTAGACATTTGTAGGCCATGATAGCGCTCCTGAAATATAACTGAGTCGCGACTGGTAGCCATTTAAGCTCTTTTAAAACTGGTGTGATGTGATCATATTTGTGTGTACTGGTCGCAATTCGAGCGGCAAAGTTCTGAATACCTTGTAATTTATTTATATTACTTTTTGATGTATTCGCCCACACGTTCGAACAATAAAAAAGTTTACTAAAAACTAAAGTATTTATAATAGTTAGTAGGGTGCATTTGTCAAAAACATGCTTTGTGCGGCTTATTTGACCGAGACAAGACATACAGGAGGAGACAGTTTTGGTAATGTGTTCGTCATAGGTCAGGTTCTTGTCCAAAATCACCCCAAGATCTTTAGCGGTGTGCTCCGGTACGAGTTCTCTTCCCATGAAGGTGAGGCTGGGAGTGTCCAGTCTGGAATGCATTTGCCTGCTGCCAAACACCATGAGTTTAGTTTTGCTTGGGTTCAACAATAAATGGTTGTTGGAACACCATTGGCCTATTCTATGCAAATCAACTCTTAAGTCAGCAAAGGCGTTTACAGTATCTTTCATTTTGAAGGATATAACTAGCTTAGTGTCGTCCACATAGCTCTGGACGCTGCAATTCTGTGGTGCTGAAGAAAGATCATTTGTGTAAATGCTAAATAAAAGTGGTCCCACTATACTTCCCTGCGGAACGCCACAGACTATGGGCAAGGGCTCTGATAATGTTGAATGGATTCGAACCACTTGTCGTCTATCATTAAGGTAGCTACCAAACCACTGGATAACTGGGTCTGAGGCGCCTACATGTCGCAACTTCAAAATTAGGGTTTCGTGGTTGACGCTGTCGAATGCCTTACTCATGTCTAAGAGCACTACCGAAGTCAACATCTTCTGGTCTATCGCTTTAAGAATAGTGTCGGTTGTTTCTATGACAGATGTTTCGGTTGAGTGCCATTGTTTGTTGCCGCTTTGGGTCTTTGTTAACCTGTCGTTTAAATGCAAGTAAGAAGTGAATTGATTATGTACGGCCTTTTCACACACTTTTGATAAAACTGGTAGAAGAGAAATTGGTCTGTTGTTATTTGCCAGTTCGTGGTTTCCACCTTTATGGAGAGGTGTCACTTCAGCTAATTTCCAAGCTATAGGAAATTTGCATGTTTCAATAGAAGTGTTGATAATAGACGTAATTACTGGAAGAATCGGGTTTAGGCAGTCCTTCAAAACACGAACAGAAATCTTGTCGATCCCTGGGGCTTTGTTTGATGGCATTGATGATATTATGCGTTCAATCTCGCCACTGCTTACAGTATTCGAATGAAACTGCTCGCATGAAGGATATTGTCTTGGAACAAAATAATTTCGGTTGAGTGTTATGTTGCATTCATTAGCCAATGACTGGATTTTTTCAACGGAACTCTGGCCAACAGAAACGAAAAACCGATTAAACTCATCTGCAACAGTTTTGTTGTCCTTGCTGAAGATTCGCTGGGATTTGGATTTTCTAGGAATTATTTGGCGGATTGCTTTCCAAATATTTCCATGCTTAATCGAGAAGAGTGATAGTGAGCCACTAGTGGAAGGACTGCAGATTGTCCCTACGCTTTACCCTAATAGGCCTCTGTGTTATTCTAATGAACTGATGCTGAGCTCGCTCCAGGGGGCGGTGAGATGAGAGACCCTGGGAACAAGGTTGAGACGATTCGGCCGTTAGTTTTTCCTCTAAACTGTCTTCCTCCTCTGCTCTCTCTCCTCCCCTACAAAAATTTAACGATCCTTCCCTCTCCCCCCCCCCCCCCGCAAGAGGTGTTTGCTAAATACCGAAGAAGCAAAACACCGACAGTTCCTAAGAATACTTCCGCCAATTGCAGTTGTTAGTAAAATACTTCAGAAGCGCCTAGTATGGAGCTTTTCCACGCACGAGTGGGAGAGGTATATCTAGTCCCATGTCTTCGCACCCGCACGGTAGCATAGACAGTTTCAGGTTCTTTAGGTCACCCTCCATCGCCAAGGCACAGGAGTCTTGCTGGTCGTGTACCAAAGGATGCTGGAGCTGGAGTATTTCTACAACTTCCTTTGCCTGACTAAAATTTCTCTCCTCTTCAGATGCCTGAACATGCATCTTATCAGGATCACTTTGGCGCATTGCGGCACTTAGTGATAGAAAAACTAGCACCTGAAAAAGAACGAATATTATAAGGATCCCGGGCACTGCGCATTCCCGTGCCACCAGTTCAGCGTCAAGCTTTCGGCCTGTCGTTTGACCAATGCGGAATTTTGCCATAAGATACGATTGCTGCTTGTCTCTGACTGCCCTGAGAGCCAAACCTTTTTTAAAGCAACAAGGGCTTCCTGGTGACCTATTGTGGCTTGGAGTTAAGCGCCAACGCCTGCTCCAAGCAGGGTTTGTAGCACATTTTGGCTAAGTCCATAAGGGAATAGCTCTCCAGGGACTGAGTACATTTCTCCAGCGACAAGTGCCTCTCTAAAGTAGACAGCCTATAAAAGACACGAATGCAGCGGCCTTGAAGACACTAACACACCCCTACCGTGCATGGTTACTATCCATGGAAACCTCAGCAGACGCTTACTCGGTCACACCCGTAGATAATGGCACTGATGTTAAGGTTGCAGTCACTCTTCTCGGGCATGGTAAATTGACTGACTTGACTCGTGGCTCCCGGCCACGCCCATCTAGTAGTATGTCACCCCAGTATGTGTCGAAAGAAAACTTGAGATTCTCTCAAATACGATTAACATTACAACCAGACCGACTGCGTGTTGGACAACGCTAAATTACAATGTGCAATAGGCTTTTCCGGTTTAACTGTTTTTCCACCTGTCCACGGTCAATGCAATATGCGCACCAACAGGTAATTGACTCAGCGGAGCTACACTCAAAATTATTTAGCTTAGTGATCCCTGTGATACTTGGAGAATCATCTAGTGTTTCAGTGTTGGCGTTAAGAGGTGGAGACCACTTAATCTTCCACGGCATACAGATATCCGAAATTTCCGGGAACACCCTCTACCCCCCTCCCCGACTGTAGCTACAACTAAGAGCCATTCAGAAACAAGAAATAATTGTTCTCGATAGGACAGCTTTAAAAAGCGCATTTCAATCTGCTGTCACTACTTTAAACTTGTAGTCGGTTCATGTAAATTGCGAAATGTTGGAAATTTGCGCAAGAGCAGTGAAAGCGTGACTGGGCTGCTCGTACGGTTGTGTGACAACTTTTACTGAGTCTCGAATATCAGCCACGCAGCATGGTTGCCGATATAATAAATACAGATTCATGAGGCCCCTGATTCTTACAGCAGAAAGCTTGGGCTCTTTAAGGCAATGCGGAGTGGTATTGAGGGGAATCGACGGCTTTTAGGTATGTTTTCTGTAACATTTTCGGGTTAAATTAGTCGTATTAATATTTTGTTTATCTGTTTCGGGTCAGACCGTTTCACATCTTGTTTCCAATTTATATAGGCGAAATTTATTTGGAACTTGCCACTACACTTTTAAACTTACACTTTTAAACTTACACTTTTGATGATCTCGGTTTGATTTCGTTGTTGTACCGGTAATACATTGCCGGATTAACCTCTCAACTTCTTGAACTTGAACGGAGATCGGCTGTTTACCAAATTAGAATAAGGGCGCGATTTTGATTTGCTTCAAGATATTTCAACTCGATTAATTTACAGTCCTTTAACGTCCTTGATGCTAAACAGCATTCCAAGTTGACCCATTATTGTGTCTTAACGAACTTAAAGCGTTTTGGTGAATCGAAAACATTAAGGTTCCAGGAAACCTCTTGCGTTTGTTATGACAACCATTCACGTGTTGTTTACATTAGGGAAATACACGCGATGAGAAACTAAACATGACGGCGGACACAAAATTAAACAAAGTTAACGCGCAATGGTTCGAAAACGTCTAAAAACAGTTTTTATGCAGTGGACATTATGTTTCTACTGATAGCAGTGAATTGACGGGATTCTAATTAATGACAGCCTTTTACTTTCGCCATTGAAATTGATTTGTCTCTTGTTCGTGCATGATTATTGTGTTATTTGCGCCCAACACATTGACATAGATTTTCGTTTTTCACAAAGGGAAATACTGCGAGTTCGAGCATGAAACTTGGCGTGGTATATCTTTAATAATGATATTTTAAGGCTGTAAAGTAAAATAATCGGTAAGTGAGGTACCAGATGCATTTTTATGCTGTTAAACATGACCTATATTTTACCGTTATTTTTCACACGCTTCATAGCTGTTTTTAAAATGGTTCGGAAAACCACTATATCAACATATCTGAGATTAGTTTAAAGCGAGGAATAAATTAGAGTGGTTGTTCCACATTTGTGTGAAGTTTGAAGTCAATTGAGTTTATTTTAAGGCTTAAGCAGCGCTTCGTCCTCGCACCTTATTTCGGTCATTTTATTACACGAAAAACCGCACTTTGACCGCGCTTTCAAATTTTCGCGAATTTCTGAAAAATAAAAATTCGCTGGAACCTTTAAATATGATTTTTAGAATTAGGTCACTTAAGGGTATCTTTGGGCAAAATATGAGCGATTTGTCAAATGGGACGTTGACCGGCGTTTCTCGATCCTAACAGTCAGCCATTCTTAAGAGAGAAAACGCGAACGTTTTACGTTGACTTCTCTCGACCCGTTTTCAAGATGGCGGTCCCGCCACTTACCCGCAACAAAATTCAGCAAGAATACACGATAACACGCGCACAAAACTAAAACAGATAATGCACAGAGACAAAAACTAAAAACAAGCTGTACACACCTACACTAAGTAAGAGAACAAGGCGATATTAGGCCTGTTTTTTGTCTTTCTTAACCTCTGTTGTCCTTCTTCGATGGCGTAATCTGAATAGGCTACCCGAAGCGCTCGCTCGTTGCTATGTGACGTCACACTGGTAGCGATGAGTCGGTCACGAATCAATACCGGAAAACAATAGAGTCACCCCCTCCCTCCTGAGACAAACGATAATACACTTTATTAATATATAATTAGCTTCAGTATATAATTAAGGTTACACAATATCTTTGCAGATGCCCTTCAGAAAAAAAATCGTACTAGCATTGTTTTTAAGGAAACTACCACAAGCTATATATCAATAGAAAGGTTATAAACTGTGAAATTCGAAAAAAAATATTCACTGTTTTGGCCGTGCCTTTGTTGAAAACAAAGAAGCTGTAAAACGGAAAACGACCGACCGTTATTCGGCCGAATTAATCGGGTATCAAACGCAAGCAGTAAGGCTTAATAACTGCACAGTGTTTAACAGCAAGCAACAATCTCTCAAAGGGTGTCGGGGTTTTCCTGTATTCTTATTGGTTATCTTTTTAAAGACCCGTAAAGTTATAGTATCGAATCACTTGCCGACCCTGTTGCGCTCGCGCCTGTCACAAGAGATATATTTATTAAAATAACTCGCGCGCGTTTTAAGTTTTTACTTTCATTTTCTGGGAAATGCTAGATTTTATAGCGACCTTTTGTTTTGGTGAGAAAGAAAAATTCGACAAAAGTGGCACTCTCAAGGTATTGTGTAAACTTAAGAATTAGATTATGAGCTCGATATTCCTATTCCTATCGAGATTCCCATCGAATGATCTGTTTTACTATAATGTACTAGTTGTTCGAAGCTGTCTATTTCTACATTTCTTTTATTAAATTTTAATTTTTCTCATACAACGACTCCTCCTCTCCTGTTACATCTGTTACAATCAAACACAACAATTAGAAAAGAAGGAATATCGACACAATATGTCTCCTTACCTTGTGTTGCGTGAGCACCTTCCTTATCATTCAACGAGGACAACAGTACTAAGAATAGCATTTTCATGATGTAGAAGTCTTTTTTGTCAAACAATCTGCTGCCTTTTACTTGTTAATTGCCATTTCTGCAGAGAAATAATTATAAAATTAACTGAAAGAAAGCCTGTCAAAGGTTCTTGGGGAGTTGGAGGGGGCAACCGTGTCAGTTGCTACGTATGATTAAAGAACAACACGCCAAGAATATAAGATTTTTGGGTCAAATTGTTTTCAAAGGGGCCCTGCATACCAGTAAAGCTAAAAGTTAAAAGTCTAAAAACGTTCGTTATTCTACATTTACAAAGTTAAAGTTAAGAATGTATAAATTATAAAATAAAATTAGGATGGTGTCCTTTAAAAGTTGAAAATGTTAGAACTGTTCCTAATTGCATCTGGTAAAGTATTCCAATCAGTCATCAAATGCAAAAGTTGGACAAAGGATTTCACCCTAAAGGAGAAAGTTACTCCAAAAAGCTTAATTTTTTCGTCTTCGCCTATAGCAAGTTGTATCGACGATACGAAATTCTACAACTATTGCAAAAATCGAAACGAAAACACAGCGACTAAACGTACTGTATTTAGTCAGAACTCTGCGACTGCTGAACGACAACTATCTAACGGACACGACCGATTCGAATATTATTTAGTTAAGACTTAAATTTAAGCATGCAGTGTTTTGTTCGCCCATCCCAACGGACGGCGTTAGTGTTAAAGAACACGCATTCGCCAGAACATCCTCTCCCTCGAACAGGACTGTGTTCTGTTCCTTCCGTCCTCTTTATATTTCTAACGGCCACAACTTTGTGATTGGTCGCACATAATCGTTGCCTCCTGCTATAGCGCTACAACTCTGACCCTCCCGTCAGGGCCAGGAAAAACCTTTTAAATTCCACCCAGAGGCCAATGCCCTCGTGGTTTGCTGGGTTCCACCATCAAAACCACATCACAGGGAGCAATGTTGCGTTTCTATCCAACTCATTTGTTTCGAGTGCTCAGGGTTGACGGGTATTCCTTCATCAGTCTTCTCCAGCACTTGGTCATGAGATCTTGTGTAAACCGTTATTTCTGGGGTTGAATGCAATGTCATCGATGACCCTGGGTGCAATTTGTCCATCCATTTGGCCGGAGAGGAAATCGTTGGGATCGCTGCTACAACAATTGAGCAGGCGGGAATTCAAAATTTCTTTTACTTCAACCACCGTGGTCAGTAGCTCAGCGTCCGTTGTTCTGGACTCTCCAGGGACTGCGCATAAAGCTTTTTTAGCAGGCTTGATAAAGGCTTCGAAAATTCCTCGATGATGCGATCGACCGGGAAGGGCGAGGGGGGTTAAATCGCCACTGGATTCCGTCATGAGCTACCTGTTCTTTGATCCGAGTTTGATCTAAAGTCGAGACAAGGTCACGCAATTCTCTGTCAGCTGAAGTGAGGTTCCTGCCATTGCCACTAATCATCACTTACGGTTTTCCACATCTGGCGACCATTCTGGAAAATGCATTAAGAAAGATGGTTGTATCCAGTGAGTAAGCTAGTTTTAGATCAACTGCTCGTGTGCTCGGACAGGTAAACAGGCACAGGTAACGCTTCACATTCACCTTTCTCGTCAGCTTAATGACAAAAGGGCCTGCAAAATCGGCTCCACAATGAGCAAAACATCGCAATTATGTGTTAAGTCTGTCTTGAGGTAGGGGTGCCATGGTTTTTTCACCACTGCGTTTTCTTTCAAGTTTGCAGACATCACACTCTCGTTTCCATTGCTTAATTGTTTCTCTCCCATTGACAATCCAGTACTTTTGTCGTAATTAAGCAAGCGTAAAGTTCACTACGAGGTTATGATGACCTTGATTATGGATGTGGGCGATGGCAAGTTTTGAGATGTGATGTTTCTCTGGTAATATGACAGGGCGTTTGGCATCGTAAGGTAGATTGGACGTTTCTAGTCTCCCACCGACATGTAAGATTCCATCACTGTCCACAAATAGTGACAATCTCCACAGTGGACTGCTTCTCAAGACCCTTCCTACTCCTCTCAAGGTTGTCAATTCCTCCAAAAAGGGTTCTCTTTGAGTCTCTCGAACCCAGTGCCTCTCTGCGTTATTGATTTCCTCCGGTTCTAGGACTTTTTCCAGTGGGTCGCTTTCTTTGTTTGATCTCCTGGCTTTTCTGAAGTCTTGCTCTTTTACTTTTGGAAACGAATCTCAGGATCCAAGCTGTAACTCCTAACAATCCGCGCCAGGAAGAAAACCTCTCGACGTCAGACAAGGGCAGGGACTGCTTGCATTGAGACGTGAGGTTGATTTTCCTTCCTCAGTGCAATCACCTAAAAGGAAACGACTTTCTAAAGGCCAGGATGTCTCCCCCTCATGTAGAAAGGCAGGTCCTTGAAACCAGCGACTTTCAGTGGATACGTTTTTCAGATCCAGACCTCTTGTTGCGTCGTCAGCGGGGTTTTCTCCTCATGGTACAATTCGCCACTGAGCTGGGTCCGATTTCAGTTGAATGTCGGCTACTAGATTAGCAACAAACGATTTCAGTCGTCTTGAGTGACACTGGATCCAGTAGATTACGTCCATACTGTCCGTCCACAGGGTGTGTTTCTAGCTTCTCAGAGACCGTTTAATCTAGCCGCACTCCGAGTACTACTGCCATTAACTCAAGGCGCGGGATGCTGACGGATTTAATCGGTGTTACTCTTGCTTTGGCTGTTACCAGGGTAGTTGAGATCTGTCCTTCCACGTGTCCGTGTCTGGCGTAGCTTACTGCGGCATAGGCTAGTCGTGACGCGTCAACGAGTGTATGAAGTAAGACGTCTTCCACTGCTACCTCGTAGTGTCGATAGCAAGTTAGGATTTTGACCTGTGGAGCGTCTGGTAACTGCTTGGCCCACTGATGAGAGGTCAATTGGTGCTCCAATTGGACCGTAATATTTTGTGAAGGCTAGCGTAAGTTCGGGATGGTCTGATCCGATCAGAATGTCGTTTTCCTTCCAGGGGCTTCAGGAAATAGAATATTCTTAAGGTGTTCCCATTTAACATTGAGTTCATTTCAGTCTGAAATAGACAAGCCTTGACACATTTCATTCAGTGTCCGTGCTTCAAGAGTAGATTGGGTCTCCCCATTAAGATTCTTTAACGTCAGCGAGACTTTCTTTCAATATCCCCTGCAAACTCAGAGTCGCCGAAAGCGCTTCGTGTTTCTACAGCAGCGTCTACAAGTTCAGGCGGATTAGATCGACGTTCGAGGAGCCGGTGGAAGTCATGGGTGCCTCTACAATCATTGATTCCACAGCGATTGTGTTCCGGACAATTCTTCCCTTGATGGCCTGATCTCAAACAACGATAACAAAGTTCATTCTTTTTTTGCGATTTCCCATCTATTCGCAAAGGATGTCTCACCCCAGTTCTTGCATGAGGTTACTTCGTGAGGTCCATGGCAGACAACACACTTAGGTGTGGGCTCTCTAGCAACGTTGTGAACTGCTCCTTTCCCCCGCTTGTGTTTCTTTGACTCGATATTATCTTCCGTCTTTTTCTTAGTTCTCTCCTTAACTTCTTCGACGTCCATACGATAAACAACTAGATTCTGTAACCATTTAGAAAATACGGATAGTCCATCCTTCCTGGGCTTCCTGTGCAACCACTCTTGGTATGCGATAAGAAGAGACCCTGGAACTTTTGTTGCACTACAATGCAAAGTGCAGATAATCCTGCGAGCTCTTGATACTGGTCGCTATCCTCAAGATTAATCACAACGTCAGTTAAAAGATCCGAGAAAATCTCCAACTCCTTTAGGTTAGTCTCCTCGACAGGAGACGCACGCAAAACGGCTTCGAGGTAACGTTGCAAAAGTCGCTTTTCACCTCCGTACTTCTGATCAAGTTTCTCCAAGGCAGTTTAATATTGTCTAGATGTGTAGCCCAACCGCTCAAGAACTCGTACTGGCTTGCCAGATAGGGAATCATCCTGTCGGTTTTAGCTGGTACATCCGATCCACGAATATTCCAAATTGCGCTTTCCAATCGTGACAAAGGCTTTTATCTCCGCTGAAAACGGTTCAAGCGGGTCTTTGATTCTTCGAACAATCTGTCAAAATCGTTCGAGTCGAATTTGTCTTTGTCTAACTGTCTTCTTCACTTTCTTTCTTTTCCGAGTCAGAATCTTTATTGCCGAATTTAGGAGCTGATTTATTCCCTTTGGACTGTGCAGATTTCGACAATAACTCGACGCACTTCTGTTTTGAGCACAGGTGGCCCAAGCTCACAATGCGAGGAGTTATCTTTTTTTTTTTTTTTTTTACCTTCATCCTAACGTTTAGCGAAACGTGACAGATGCGGCATATACTGTTAAATAACGACAGAATTCGACTACGCGAAACGTGACTCTCGCCATGCAGCATATGCAAGTGTTGTGTTACAACGGTTTGAATTTGTAAAGGTTTGTATGGGAACGCAACGGTTTTGCTTAAAAAGTCAATTATTCTTATATTTGGTGAATAAAATCTACTTACCCTGTTGTGTGTTGTATTCTCTGTTGATTGCCAGCTCCACAGGCCGATCTAACGCGACTTCGGCAAGTTATCGTTCTGTGGGTTTCCACTACTAAAAGAAATACAAGGCCGCACACTGAATTCCGGAGTGCCCGCCGCTCGAAGCAAATAAATCCCCTGAAAATAACCCTGCCGACTCAATTTCTCCGTAGAATCGAAGAAGAAATGCAGAAGTTCCATGTCAGTTCACTCGCTACGCAATTCAGTCCACAACGCCTTCGCAACGACACATTTATTGCGAGATTGTTCGCTCGCAACTTCAAAAATAGCCTCGTCAAAAAATAGGGGACACTTTAGGGGTGTTGAGTAACTATAATTAGCCTGACCGATGGTAGTCAGCAACGACTGGCAACACCCAAACCAAAATGATCCCCGGGTACCCTCGTCCTTTATTTGTCAAACCCATAAAAGAAGTTCCCGACCCGGCCCGGGGAGCATTTTGGTTTGACTGTTGACAAATCGTTGCTGACCACCTCGGGTCGGGCTAATTATAGTTACCTAACACCGCGAAAGTGTCTCAAAATGGCAACTACGATGTTCGAATTTAGGGCTTCTATGGAGACGAATTTCATAAGGAAAACCTGCACTTTAAAGGCTGAAAATTCGGTGAGTGGCTAAACTTAGTGCAAGGTTTTTATTAGCGTTGACAAAAAATATACGTTTTTTGGAGTTACCTTCTCCTTTAATAATTATTTTCCAAGGTTACTTATTTCAAATCTTCTAATCATCAGCATTTAAATAAAAGGTCTGAGTGATAGTGTCTATTTTATGAAGAGTTAAAATAAGAACTAAAGTACTCAAAATTTCAGTGGAATGGCAATTTCGATTTCTTAATATCCTGTCACAAACACAACCGTAATTCAACTCTACCCTTGTAATCCAGCTTCTTCCCCAAAATACTTGTCCTATTTTGCTCAGTACAATCTCTTAATTTTTTTAATTTATTCCAATTTATTGGCATCTTTGGTGGCATTCGCAGTGGACTGTTATGAAATGTAACGTTCGAAAATCAGCAGGGACGCGAAGCGATCCTATGTAAGGAGGCTGAGGTGTTCAGCCTGCCAATCACAAATCCCAACAGACGACCAACGCTCCCCATTTGATTGCCTATTCACTCTTGTCCAATTTTAGCGCGTTGCCACAAAATTTTGGAGAGGAACGGGTGTAATTTTCTGTCTTTTTAACTAAGTGAACGATAGCTTCAAGAGAAGAGTTTACAAAGAAAATTGAGTTTTTTAATTTCAACTTCACAATTTTTTTCCTCCACTTGCAAAAGCCTATCGTATTAATTCCAGCTGTTCACTCGTTTCTAGTTCTTTTGAGCCAGGTGTCTTTGCTCCTTCGAGGACTAACGCGTCTGAGAAATAATTTTGGAAACTAAAACTCGTAAAAACCCCAGATACAAGCAAAGGTAATATATTATATCTACGGTAATATGGTTATTCTCCAGCCAGTTATCTGAAATAAATTCCACAAGGTGAAAATTGGCTGCTGTTGTACCGTCTTGCTGCTAAAATACAGTCGGCCTTTTACAAACGCAAATTTTGTTTTTATTGCATTCTGCTTCATTTTCTAACGTCAATATCCAGGCGAAATCTCACTTGCCACTTTTCAAGTTCTCTTGTTTCTTCTTATTACTTTTTGTTTCCAATTCATTTGCTCTGAATATAGAACAGTTTGAGGAATAACTCAGCGTTGTTCAATTTGCATTTGTTTTACCATCATAACGCTCATAAATCTGAATGATTTTAAATATCCCACCAAAATCTGTCTGTGCTCAGATGCTAACCAAAATCACCTCTTACGAGGCTTGTTTTCGTTCTCGGCATACTGAGATAAATGGAAACCGATAGCTCATTGATCGCAGGCATCATCTTTGTTATTTTAGTTAGCGGCGAAATTTGAATGTTCCGTGAAGTGACGAAAATAATTCATTGTTTTCGTTCTTCCAAAGGCATCTTCCAAAGTGTTGATATAACTTTTATTTTCACTGTATTTTTATTATTTACCCTATATTATTCTACGTAAATAACTCCGTTGTTTTAACGAAAAAAGCGTTATAATCTCCACGACTTCTTCTGTTGTGCGACCGTTATTTCGGCTTTCCACCATTGCACAAAAAGCCAACAAAGTGTTCTTGCCTTTTATAGAATCGCTCCATGATTAAAACCTTGAAATTACAAGGTTTTCATGTCTTTGATATTAAAAAAACTTTTCTATTCTACATCTCTATTGCTATGTGTTTCGCTTTACAGAAACTTGCGACACAGATGAATGATTTGCTCCAAAGTGGCCGCAAATTCTAGAATCGGGGAAGAAAGATACCCAAGAAATGCTAAGAGAGAAATACGAACTAAAAGCTGTGTTTCTATAACTTGCGTAAGTTTAGGAGAACACGGAGAAATTGTTGAAACAGACGCTTACGACTTCTTGTTCTCATAACGTTTCTTGCTTTCCTAAACTTCCACTTGTAATTCTACAATCTAATTCAAACCAGAGAAAAATTTTCTGTACTTACGCATATGCTTGTGATGTTAAAAAACATCATGCTCGGCTGAATATTCCATGAAATGAAAAACGAGGGAGCCTCAAGCAATAAAATAATCGCAGCAAACAGGGAAGAGGAAAAATGTAAACACGCCCAAACACACGATAGTAGCGTAATAAGCTGATAGCAGCTGGCGAAAAAGTGAATTGAGGGCGGGGAGAGGAATGGGAATAAATGCCATAAACAGACATCCCTGTGTCATCTATCGAGATGTAATGAATGCAGATGACTTTACCTGATATGCGCCTTTCTTTAAACAAGGAGCGATACTATATAAGAAGACTAAGGTGTTCAGCCTGCCAATCACAAATTTCAACAGACGACCAATACTCCCATTTGATTGGCTTCTTCATTCAGGTCTAATTTTAGCCCGTTGCCACAAAATTCTAGAGAGCGAGCGGGTGTAATTTCCTGTTTTATTTCACAAGTAACCAATCAGCTTTTAAACTAAATGAACGATAGCTTCAGCAGAAGAGTTTACAGAGAAAATTGACTTTTTTAATTTCAACTTCATAATTTTCTTCCTCCACTTGCCAAAAGCCTATCGTATGAATTCCAGCTCTTCACTCAAATTTATAGAATACCCTGTCTAGTTCTTTTGATGCCAGGGTGTCTTTGCGCCTTGGAAGATTGATAAATAAGTTTGGAAACTAAAACTCGTAAAAAAGGAAATAGATACAAGCAGACTGCAAAGGTAATATGTAAATATCTAAGGTAGTATGGTTATTCTTCAGCGAATTATCTAAAAGAGATTCCATAAGGTGAACATTTCCTGCTATTGTACTCTTGCTGCTAAAATTCAGCTGGCCTTCTTTTAAAAAGCAAATTTTTATTTTTATTGCATTCAGCCATGAGTCTTCCTTCTCCTTTCTAACGTCAACATTCAGGCGAAATCTCACCATGCCATTTTTTAAGTTCTCTTGTTTCTTCGTAGTACTTTTTGTTTCCAATTTATTTGCTCTGAGTATGGAACATTCTTATAAGTAGTTTTTTTGAAAAATATTTCAGAATAAAAACTAGCGGTAAAAAACGACGTTTCGATCTCTCTGAGATCATTTTCAAGTTGAAGAAAAAACGAATGAAATATACATATATAAGTACAAATTAGGGCTGAGAATGTCAAACGATAAAATATGTAAATGCAAGCGCTAAAATGTAAGTGTTAAAAGAATAAAATACTATAAAGAAAACCTATACAAATACTTTGCACGGATTGAATCTGATTGTTTGTTCAAGGTTGGCTTAAGCTCCTTCATAAAGAGCATTTCGTAGATCAGGCAGTCGAATTTACTTTGGCACTTTCTCAAGATCTTAAAATCACGATATATGTCACTTGGGACTGTTCCATGCTGCTCTTTGATGTGATTCCCGATTGAAGACGATCCTTTGTGTTCCTCAACGCGTTGATAGAGGTGTCGGCACGTGTACCCGACATAGTTTGCATCACACAAACTGCACTTGTAGTAGTAAACAACGCGTTGTTGGTTAATGATAGGCGGCTTCTTTTCTTTTGGTTTGATCTCGTGTCCGATCTTGCGGCTTGTATACACGGGACGAATATCAATTCTAATTTTTCGGCCTAGTTCCCCAAGTTGTCTTCGCGCGGAATTGGCCGATCTCTGATCCTTGAATGGCAACACTCCTTTTCTAGAAAAGGGGTTAACTGCCACTGTAGAAAGAATATTGCCCAAGGCAGTTGCTAGCACAGTTGTCCAGAATGGCTCGAAACTAGCCCATCTTTATGGCTTGCCAAAAACCCACAAGCGACAACTAGCAGTGCGGCCGATACTCTCGGCAACCGGGACATATAATTACAAGTTGGCAAAATGGCTTGATGAAAAGCTCAAACCTCTATCAGTCAATGACCACACCATCAGTGATGTTTTTAATTTCGTGGATTCGCTCCATGACATGGAAGTTGACGATCACAGTATCCTGGTTTCATATGACGTAACTTCGCTCTTTACCAATGTCCCTGTTGATGAGACGATACAAATTCTAGCTGAAAAGGCATTTAAGGACGACTGATTCAATAAACAGCATAATCTCAACATTACAAAATCAGACTTGGTAGAGTTGCCAAATATTGCCACCAGGAGCCAGCTTTTTCAGTTCGAGGGGAGTTTGTGTGAACAAACCGATAGTGTTGCCATGGGTTCGCCACTTGGACCCCTAATGGCCAACGTATTTATGTGCAGTATCGAAGATCGACTTCAGGACCAAGGCAAGTTACCCGAGTTCTACAAACGCTATGTGGATGACACATTGAGCATAATACCTGACACCGAAACAGCTGAAGTATTCCTTTCCTCTCTAAATGAGAGCCATCCATCTGTCAGCTCCACCATGGAACTTGGCGAACACGGTAAACTTCCTTTCCTGGGAACGGACATCAGGAAATGCAATGGTCGCCCGGAAACAAGGGTGTACAGAAAACCAACTGACACCGGATTATTGCTACATTACAAGAGCCACGTCGACGTTAGATACAAGAAGTCATTGCTAAAAACAATGCTGGATCGTGCCTTCAAACTATCATCTACCTGGCAACTTCTCCACCTGGAATGTGATCGTCTCACACAGACGTTCTTCCGACTCCAGTACCCAACGCAATTGATACAATCGACCATCAGTAATTTTGTCACCAAGAAAGTTTCTGGCGATCCAATTTCCACTCGAGCACGTAACGTGAATGAAACGCCTGTCAGAATAGTGCTACCATTCAAGGATCAGAGATGGGCCAATTCCGCGCGAAGACAACTTGGGGAACTAGGCCGAAAAATTAGAATTGATATTCGTCCCGTGTATACAAGCCGCAAGATCGGACACGAGATCAAACCAATAGAAAAGAAGCCGCCTATCATTAACCAACAACGCGTTGTTTACTACTACAAGTGCAGTTTGTGTGATGCAAACTATGTCGGGTACACGTGCCGACACCTCTATCAACGCGTTGAGGAACACAAAGGATCGTCTTCAATCGGGAATCACATCAAAGAGCAGCATGGAACAGTCCCAAGTGACATATATCGTGATTTTAAGATCTTGAGAAAGTGCCAAAGTAAATTCGACTGCCTGATCTACGAAATGCTCTTTATGAAGGAGCTTAAGCCAACCTTGAACAAACAATCAGATTCAATCCGTGCAAAGTTATTTGTATAGGTTTTCTTTATAGTATTTTATTCTTTTAACACTTACATTTTAGCGCTTGCATTTACATATTTTATCGTTTGACATTCTCAGCCCTAATTTGTACTTATATATGTATATTTCATTCGTTTTTTCTTCAACTTGAAAATGATCTCAGAGAGATCGAAACGTCGTTTTTACCGCTAGTTTTTATTCTGAAGAGTATGGAACAGTTTGAGGAATAACTCAGCGTTGTTCAATTTGCATGTTGTTTTCACCATCATAGCGCTCATAAATCTGAATGATTTTAAATATCCCACCAAAACCTATCTGTGTTCAGAGGCTAACCAAAATCACCTCTTACGAGGTTTGTTTTCGTTCTTGGCATGCTGAGATAAATGGAAACAGATAGCTCGTCGATCGCTGGCATCAGTTTTGTTATTTTAGTTAGCGGCGAAATTTGAATGTTCCGTGAAGTGACGAAGATAATTCATCATGTGTGTTCTTCCAAAGGAATCTTTTAAAGTGCTAATATAAGTTTATTTTCACTGTATTTTTATTAGTTACCTTATATTATTCTACGTAAATAACTCCGTTGTTTTAACGGAGAAAATGTAACACATTTGGCTTAGTCTGCTATCAGGAGACGCACAAACGGCTCTTCAGGAGTCAATCAAAAGTGCTTTTAATCAAGTCTCTTACTTTCGTGATCTTACACGTTCAGTGAGCTATCGAGAGAGTATTGAATATAAAAGTGATGCCAATCATACTATGATCAAATGTCACGTGAATCATATCAACGTCAATAAACAATCTATTGTGTCCATATTGTAACAGAAAACGCTATTTCTCCACGACTTCTTCTGTTGTGCGACCGTTATTTCGGCTTTCTACCATTGCACAAAAGCCAACAAAGTGCTTCAAAGGTGACCTGTTCTCGCCTTTTATATGATTGCTCCGTGTTTAAGACCGAAGTAACGTTAAACAAATGTACAAGCATCTTACAGTGAGTTTACTGAAACCGGAGCCACCCAGACAATGAAAACCAACCAGATGGCAGAACTGACACAATAGATCCCAACATTTTCAAATCCAGCCAATTAAATATCCGGTACAAAACAATGAAATCTAAACTTGTTCGTTGTGATGCTTACGCAACAACGGTATCTATTAATAAATTGTCAAACTCAAGCCGCTAGTACTTTCGCGTTAAAAAATATTGTGTTACTTTACTTAAGATTTTACATTCACAAGCGTGATAAACTCATTAGATTGACCTTTTCCGGCTGTGAACGTATGGCCACACAAAATATCTTTTTTACGGTTGTTGTTTAAAATCGTAGAATAATAGATTTTGACATTTTTTAAAAAGAAAATTCCGCTTTGGCTGTCTGTGCGTGTTTCTATTTTTACACACCTTTCGGTTGTCCACCACGCAGTTCTCGAAAAATACCATCCGGTTCACTGTCTCAGGAGCTCTACATTTCGGAGTTTGAGCTCCCTTTCTGGGTTATCAGTGTATTGAAATAACATCTTCATGAAAATTCAAACGACTCTTTTTTTTTCCGCGTTGCACTATCGAAGCCTCAGCCTTATCAGTCAAGCAAAAATGAAAGGACGGACGCATAGGAACTTCCCCTGAATGGAAAAATCGAAGATATTTTGAACAAAGAATTCATTTTTGTATCAAGTTAACTTTTCAATTCTCCTGCTTGAAGTTTGCTCTCAGCTCCTTTCAGTTACATGGAAAGCAATCCCTTTCCAGTTCGTACATTTCGAACCTGCGTTCATGCGAGACCATTTGAAGGGTTTCTTTTAAACAGCTGCAACAATATTCACACAACACTCTGTTGGCGATATATATTTACGAGTCACACTTACGCAGCTTTTGTTTCCATGTATTTTCCAAACCAAACAACGATCCCATAATAAATGTAGCATAGAATTCTTCTTGAACCCGCAAGCACGCGAAACTATTAACGGTTTGAGCTTGGCAATTTATTAAGCGACACCGCAATTGCGTAAGCATCACAACGAACAAGTTGAGATTTCGTTGTCTTGTACCGAGCATTTGATTGGCTGGAATTGAAAATACTGGAATCTGTTGTTTCAGCTCTGCCATCTGATTGCTTTTCATTGTCTGGGTGGCCCCAGTTTCAGTAAACGCACTGTAATACCAAAAGCCCATTTCCCAAGCCAGGCCAGAGTGACAAAAATAACCGGCTATTTCAGACCAAAACGTTCTAAACCCATACCCCTTAAGGCTACCATTACCTATGCGGCCCATTTAAGGGAGTACCCCGCCGGGACATTCCCTACACTTTCCATTTGTATTACATCACAAAAGGTTTTTAAAAGTGCCTGACCGATTGCACAACATTGCCTTTTCATTTACCGAGAGAACACAAAATGCCACGTTTACATTTTTTTCCCACTAGTCAGAGAAAAGAGCCGCTTTTTGAACGCATGAGACATCATGTTCGTTTAAGCACACAAAAAGTGCCAGGATTTGTTTGCAGAGCGTTCCAGCACTAACAGGCAAACTTGAGCAACTGGGTTCTAGTGTAGTGGAGGCTTCCATCTGATATCTCTCACTGATTTAGAAAGGTAAGAGAGTCTTTAAGAATGCTTTTCTTCATGTCAATCTAATCTTAATGATGCGGGATCAAATCTCTTCGTCTCACGAAATGTAGAAAAACATAATGTGTCTGTTTTAGTATATGATTCAAACCACGGTTTGAATGGCGTAGCTCAAGTTTTAACAAGGTGTCATTGCCTTTTTCAATCGTGATTAACAGGACTAAAACAAGCAGTCATGAAAAATCAGCGAAGAGCCATCGTCTTTGTAGAGGATTATTGAATACATTGATCAAATGTGCTGTTATTCTTGCAGTCAGTAAATTCTCAGCTACATCAACAAACTCATCCAGTTTACAGAGAGGTTTATGGCTCTGTCAATTCCAATCCCCCCCTTCTGCCCGGACATTGGACGGCATTCAACAGGTTGTCGGTCCCCACCATGGGGCGTTTGCTTGCAAAGGGTTGTCTCCTGGGGGTGAGGAATTTGACAATTTAGTCAAAAATAAAGAACTATGCATCAGTAAGCTCTTTGTAAATACGCAAGCCTGCGTTATTGGACATCAAAGGGGTTAACCTTATGCAAAGATAGTAGTTGTAAATTATTTTTCTGACATTTAACCCTCTGAAAACGTAGCTCGTGCCCTACTACCACCCCCATAAATTCCTATTGGTCTTCCGCATGTGAGAAAATCGAGTTGAGAAGTAATGGCGAACAAGATAGCCGACGATCATTTGTAAACTTATAAGCTTGTAATATAAAACAAACAGGATAGGCCTTCTTTCAATGAATTTTTTTCTCTGCAAACATTGTCTTTGCAATGAGAGTTGTCTTTTCCTTCTAGTCAGCTAAAAGATCCGCTTTTTGATCACGTTGGTTCAAGCACACAAAAATTCCCAGGCTTTGTTTGCAGAGTGCACTCACCGACGAGCTTGGGCACCGGGTTCTAGTGTAATCTCTGTAATGGCAGCTTCCATGTCATGTTTGCCACTGATTTAGAAGTGTGAGAGAGTCTATCAGAATGATTTTCTTCATGTCAAGGTTATCTTAATGATACAGGATCAGCTCTCTTCATCTCAAAGAATGAAGGAAAAACATAGTGACTGTATTTTTATTTGGTTTAGAATGGCGTAGCTCTTAAATCAACTCAAGTTTTAAGTGCCATCACCTTTTTAAATCGTAATCCAAAGGACTAAAACTAACAGTTATGAAAGATCAGCGAAGAACCATCTTCTTTAATATACATTGATCAAATATGTTTAAATCTTTCTTTTTTGGCCGCAAATTCACAGGTACATCAACAAACACATCCAGTGTTTACAGTTAAACAGAGGTTTCAATTTGGTTTATGTGAGTGTCACCTTCTCTGTTTCAGCGCAAACTATTTAGTTGAATTGTATCATTGAAGTGGAGGGGAAATTAGTTTTCCTGTTGTCATTGTTATGTAACATTTAGCAAGGTGACTTTTGTAGTTAAGAGTGATTTTCTGAGAGTGTCGAGAATCGGAAGACAGTCACGAAAAATCGATTTTTCTTTTATTTCGCCAAAACATACCTTTGGGTGAACTTATTCAAGGAAAAATAGTTTAAAGTTCCAACGATTTATTTTACGGTCAAAATTTAAGAAAGTTCGAAATTTGCATACAATGGCGGTTTTCGCGGCTTAAAATGTTCAGAATTTCACGCTTCTTTACGAAAACAGCGGGGGCGTAAAAACAATCCTATGAAAACAAAACTTGGCATAAATATTATTTCATTCTTATACTTTAGAATCGTGTAATAATTTTCTGGAAGTTTTGTTTGTAGCTTTTTAACGAAGGGTATTTGTACAGACGCCATGTGTGTCTCTTGGCAAGGAACAAATAAAGGCCAACTTTGACTAGTATAAATGGCCTCTGGTTTATATCATTTGGTCAAAATATCTGCATTTTAGGAAACCTTGGTTATTGTTTTTTTCACCCGAAAAGTTATAGCTGTGGGAATTAAAATGTTCTCCGTCAACAAAATAAAACGTTACGGCATGTAAGCGAGTTCAATTTTATGCAAATCACAAGGTTATTCTTTGGAAGTCAACGGTTTAAAACAGGAAACAACGATTCACCGTTACTTACGTTCCTTCTGTTGCTATAGAAACGATTTTAACTTCCCAGTGTCCTTGTGACTTGTTCTGTAAAATATTTCCAGTAAAACAGCGAGCATAAACGGTCATAAAATTCGACAAGGTCGACAATGTTTATATTTGAGATGAGACACTGAGTGGCACGCACAGTCTTGGCTGTTTTCATCGTCTTGCTCAGTCGAGAATCCTTTAAAAAAATGATAGAATATACGCTTCAAACCGTAGTAAATTAGTTTCTCATATCCATATGCCTAATGTCGACTCATGAGTAAATAAATCAGTCCCCGTACACTGAATAAACAACTCGAATGACCTCTGAGGTCAACAGGTCACCTGATATGTCGTTATGTTACTTTTCCCCGGTTTCACATTACACTTGTAACGCCGGGTGTTAAGGACGTTCGCGAGAAAATTTTCCAGCGGATATATTTTTTCTTAATTTTTACAGCAGTCATATAATGAGTTACTTGTGTCAGAAAGGCAAAAAAAAAAAAAGAGAAAAAGAAAAAGAAACAAAAAAATGGGGGTCATCGACTTTGTTTCAGGGATAAAACGTGTAGAAAACGACTTGATTTTGAAAATTCAGCATGGTCTGCAGGGGTTTATAGTTAAAAATATCGAATCTGAGTTAAAGGAGGCAAACGATCTTATTGGATAGCACCACCGCCTGTGGTTTTTAAAGCAACGACTATCCGGGTCAGATTTCCAGACATCGTCAGTTACACGGACTATAAGTGGAGATAAATAATGCCCTTGGCAGGGAATGCGTGATTTAGAGGCACGAAAGGAACGAGCTGAAAACGTGAATCTCACGCGAAAAAAATAAGCTTTGCTCTCGCCGCTCGTATATCACCAGCCTTTGCCAACTAAAACGGCACAGCCTGTCTTTCTGTGTTTTAGTCATTTCAGTCACTTATGACGCTCAATTTTGCTGCTATGATTAGGTTTTAGAAGTAGCGCTAATCCACTCCCACCCACTCCCAAGAAAAGTGATTTCAAAAGTCGTGACGGCTAATACTCCCGAAAGCAGAACGCAATCTGCATTTGTATTGCGAGGCACTAGCCTACGAGTAGGCATATATTGGAGAAGAGAAAGTAGGGAAGGAAGAAGGGAATTAGAAGTGCCAGCCAAGCCTACTTGCCGTAAAAGAATCTACCTGGACATACTTAAAAAAAGCCATATTAGCATTAAAACGGATGAACTCTGTGCTGCTGTAACTGAGGATCATGTATTAAATGTTTGTTTAATTTTTCACACAAAATGTCATGCTGCTCTTGACAGATATCGCAATAACTTTATAAGGAAGTGAACAGGTTTGATTTGTATTAACAAGCGCATCTTAAAACTATTAAGAGTACAACTTCAACAAGTAAATAATAAATGTCTGACACTTTTTTGACGCCTTCAACGACACAGGCAATATTGAATTTCCTTAAGATATGTGATTGTATAGTTTTACAGCAATCAAATGGGAAGGAATGTCTTCAAATATGGCCGGGATAGGAAATTGAATGGTAAATTTGGAAAGAAAATCTTAAGCCTATGTAACAGAAATTTCAGATTAGAAAACTCATGTTCATGGACACACACTAGATCTTATTATCACCCGATGGTCTGACCAAATCATCCAGGATTCTCCACAAACTGATCGTTTCATATCAGACCATGCATCACTTCTTTGCAAGCTACTTCAAGATAAACCAGCTGTGACAACTAAGAAGGTCACTTACAGGAGGCTCAAATCAGTGGACCTGGATTCACTCAAAGCTGACTTAGCTGCCTCTGGATTGTGCCAAGAACAATCCGATGAGTTAACTAATGTCACCCCGGATGGAGTTGATGCGCTTTTACGTAACTATAACAAAACTCTGTCCAGAATGACCAATTGTTATGCGCCATTAAAAACAAAGACCTTGAGGGCTAGGCCGAGGGTACCTTGGTACAACGCTGACATAGATGCCGCTAAACGAATACGTCGGAAAGCTGAGCGAAGATGGAGAAAAACTAAATCGCTGTCAGACCTGATTATCTTTAAGTCTAAGAAAAATCACGTGACTCATCTCATGAATCAAGCTAGACGGGCGTTTTATACCAACTTTATCGATGAGAACAGTGCCGATCAAGAAAGGCTATTTAGAGCTACCAAGGAACTCCTTTCCCGAAAGGATGAATTATCTTTTCCTGACTATCATGACAAAACGGCCCTAGCCAATGACATCAACGGCTTTTTCGTTCGTAAGATCACCAGAATTCGTTCAGACATCGATGCCACTGTTGTGGATGATGGAGTACCCACTCCACCTGAAGTAGAAGTCGTTCCAACATGTTTATCTTTAAGCGCCTTCCACCCTCTTTCTGAGAATGATGTATGGGCTTTAATCCAGACGTCAGCTAAGAAGTCTTGTCTAACGGACCCCATGCCAACATCACTGGTCGTCGGTTGTCTTGATGTGCTCCTCCCCGTCATCACGCGCATAGTTAACTCATCACTGTTCTCAGGCTACTTTCCTGGTGAATGGAAGGAAGCTCTTGTCAACCCCCTCCTAAAGAAGGTTGGCCTTGATTCGGTGTTTAAAAACCTTCGACCTGTGAGTAATCTTCAATTCCTATCGAAATTGACAGAACGCGCTGTATTTGACCAGACGTACAACCACATGATGGATCTTGGCCTGTATCCTCCACTCCAGTCTGCATATCGTAAATGCCATAGTACCGAGACTGCGCTCCTAAAAGTCCAGAATGATATACTAATGAATATGAACCGCCAGCACGTGACACTTCTAGTTCTTCTAGATCTCAGTGCGGCTTTCGACACGGTGGACCACAAAATCTTACTTCATCGTCCACAGCCGAGTTTTGGTATCACAGGAACGGCTCTGAAGTGGTTTAAATCTTACCTTTCTGACCGATCGCAAAGCGTCTTTTTAGACGGCGGTCTCTCTGAAAGTTCCAAGCTGCTACATGGGGTTCCTCAAGGCTCATGTCTGGGACCCCTGCTATTACGATCTATTCTAGCAAGCTATTTGAGGTGATAAAGGATCATCTACCTGTTGCACATGCGTATGCAGATGACACGCAACTCTACTTGTCCTTCAAGCCCGACACCACATCAAGTTAATCTGATGCAATTGAAGCAATGGAACTCTGCATAAAGGCAATCAGAGCGTGGATGATTACTGACAAGTTAAAGCTAAATGACGACAAAACCGAATTCTTAATAATTGGTACACGACAACAGCTTAGCAAGGTGGACATCGAGAAGTTATCGGTGGGTGATGTGAGTGTTGCCCCTGTTGCTGTTGCAAGAAACCTCGGAACCTGGTTTGATTCCAACCTTAGTCTAGTGACACACATTACGAAGACATGTTAAGCTGCTTTTTATCATCTGCATAACATTAGACGTATTAGGAAGTTTCTTACGGTTGAGTCTACCAAGGTGCTAGTGCATGCCTTCATAATGGGACGCATTGATTACTGCAACAGTCTTCTCCATGGTTTACCGACCACTCATATTAATAAGCTACAATGTGTGCAAAACGCAGCTGCTAAGCTAATTTGTTCGACTCCGCGTTTTAGTCGCATTACTCCTGTATTATATTCTTTACATTGGTTACCTGTCAGATTCAGAATTGTTTATAAGATTTTAATAATTACTTTTAAGGCCATACATTATGGAACGCCAGAACTGTCTTATGATACTTTTTTTTATTATATTGGGTGGTTATGTCATTATATTGAGTAGTTATGTTATTATATTCGGTGATTAACTCATTATACTCGGTGCTTATGTCTTTATATGCGGTGCTGTCTTCATTATATTCGGTGCTTATTCCATTATATTCGGTGCTTCCCTCGTTATATTCGGTGCTTTCTTCGTTATATTCGGTGCTTTTTTCATTATATTCGGTGCTGTCTTTATTATATTCGGTGCTTTCTTCGTTATATTCGGTTCTAGCTTTGTTTGGTGTTTTCTTCATTATTACGGGTACTAACACTATTATATTCGGTGCTCTCTTCCTTATATTCGGTGCAAAGGCCATTCTATTCGGTACTTCCTTGTTTGGTGCTTACTTCATTATATTCGGTGCTTACTTCATTATATTCAGTGCTTACTTCATTATATTCGGTGCTTTGTTCGATATGATCGTCACCAGTCTTCGCATAGGGCCGTACAATTTGGAGGTAGTCTAGGGAAAGCCGGGAGAAACGGGTGTCACGAAAACTCAGACCCCGAAACCTCAGACCCCGAAAACTCAGACCCCTCGAAATTAAAAACTCAATTGTTATCACCTGAATTGCTCTATGGCCACAATGGGGCGAGATGTTTATCTTCTCCGGTTTATGTTGTCGCGTCGATCGAACGGTGAAACACAAATATTTAACTTCTCAAGTTTATCGCTGTCGCGTCGGTCAAACAGTGAAGAACTAACAAGGTTTAGAACAGCAGCCGACACTGCTTTTCAAAACAGACCTTTTTTATGCAATCGTATGCAGCAAAAAAATGTGTTGTTCTCTGAAACATACTCGTTTGATCGCAATCTGCTTTTTGACTTTATGTGCGTTGCGTGACTGTCGCCACGTAAAAAGTCAACACGTAAAAAGCACGTGAAGGTCGAACCGATTGAACCGCCATGTCTGGTCTCGAAATGTGAGTGAACGAAAATTGAAATGAAGAATACAAAAGCAAAAACCGACACAACGTAGAATGATTTTTTGAAGGTGTACTATATTTCGGCTGGCCAAACCAGCCTTCTTCAGGTGCAATGGAAGATTTTACATTGGTGCGTGTTTTTATGTAGCCGATATTTACGTAATACCGGACTACGCAAAAGTAATTGATCGTGTAAATTGAAGATAAGCATACGGTAAAATAAAAGAACATGATAAAAGAACATAATAAAAGAAAACAAATGGAAACAATTAATATGTTTCTTCGCGGATGTTCAGACCATTAGGATCAATTGTTCTGCCTTTTTGAATTAAAAAAGCTTCCCTGGCCGTACGGATAGAGTCTCGGTTAGAAACGATTTTTTCGATGGGGATTAATTGCATGTCGTTAGCAGTGTAGTTAGGAGAGGACTGGAAATGTTCGGCGGCTGTAGTAGGTTTAGATTTGTTGTTCGGGTTATCTATGGTACGGTGGTGTTCATTAAATCGGTCATTTAATCGTCGTTTCGTCTCTCCTATGTATTGTAAATTACAGCGGTTACATTGAATCATGTAGATGAGGTTTTTAGTGTCACAGGTCATGTTGGATTTTATGGCGCGCGTTTCCCCGGTAGAAAAGAAGGTATATGTAGTAAGTCCGTGAGAAATGTAGGGACAAGTAGCACAGTTTTTGCCACAACGGAAAGAACCAGAAGTTGTGTCGGTTTTTGCTTTCGTATTCTTCATTTTATATGTAAAGCCGATTAGATCACTATTGATCCAACGTATACCAGCAGGATCATCGTTCCGGTTGCTTGCTTAAACATTTTATAGAAAATTGAAAACTGGCGCGAAGGCCCCGCCACGAGGCAGATTTAATAATTAACTAATCCAAAAAAAAAAAAAAAAAAAAAAGAAATAGAAGTGTTTGGTTTGAAACTTACTGTTTCCTGTAAGAAATATTCACTATTCCCGTTATAAGTTGGAACGCAAACATGGCTATCTCTATGTACTCTTTTTTTCTTTTTTTTTCTTTTTCTAAATTTTGTTAATTTCTGCGGGTTACGTGCCGACAGTCACGTAACGCACATAAAGTCAAAAGCAGATTGCGATCAAACGAGTATGTTTCAGAGAACAACACATTTTTTTTGCTGCATACGATTGCATAAAAAAGGTCTGTTTTGAAAAACAGTGTCGGCTGCTGTTCTAAACCTTGTTAGTTCTTCACTGTTTGACCGACGCGACAGCGATAAACTTGAGAAGTTAAATATTTGTGTTTCACCGTTCGATCGACGCGACAACATAAACCGGAGAAGATAAACATCTCGCCCCATTGTGGCCATAGAGCAATTCAGGTGATAACAATTGAGTTTTTAATTTCGAGGGGTCTGAGGTTTCGGGGTCTGAGTTTTCGTGACACCCGTTTCTCCCGGCTTTCCCTAGACTACCTCCAAATTGTACGGCCCCTTGCGAAGACTGGTGACGATCATATCGAAGAAAGCACCGAATATAATGAAGTAAGCACCGAATATAATGAAGTAAGCACCGAATATAATGAAGTAAGTACCGAATATAATGAAGTAAGCACCAAACAAGGAAGTACCGAATAGAATGGCCTTTGCACCGAATATAAGGAAGAGAGCACCGAATATAATAGTGTTAGTACCCGTAATAATGAAGAAAACACCAAACAAAGCTAGAACCGAATATAACGAAGAAAGCACCGAATATAATAAAGACAGCACCGAATATAATGAAAAAAGCACCGAATATAACGAAGAAAGCACCGAATATAACGAGGGAAGCACCGAATATAATGGAATAAGCACCGAATATAATGAAGACAGCATCGCATATAAAGACATAAGCACCGAGTATAATGGAATAAGCACCGAGTATTATGAGTTAATCACCGAATATAATAACATAACTACTCAATATAATGACATAACCACCCAATATAATAAAAAAAAAAAGTATCATAAGACAGTTCTGGCGTTCCATAATACATGGCCAGGCACCGGACTATATTTGTAATCTTATTCGTGTTAAAAATCCCTCCCGGTATGGTCTACGCTCTAATTCTCAAGTTTTATTAGTACCACCATCCACGAAAACGAAGAAAACACTTGGTGACAGGGCATTTACTGCTGCTGCACCATCACTTTGGAACAAATTGCCGTGTGCAATAACAGAGGAGGACAATTTTAACCATTTTAAGTCCAAACTGAAGACATTTTTATTTAGAAAAGCGTTTGAATAACTTTTGATGTTTTATATACATTTTTACTAGATCCCTTATTTTTAATATTTTAATTTTTAGCTCGTTACCTTAGCCTAATGTACATAATTATTGTAAATAATTAGTTTGTAATTAATCACACTATTCATAGCATATCGTTTAATTTATATTACTCATATGGTTTGTTAGGCGCATTTGATCATATTTACATGTTAATTTGCGCCTTAGAAATATTAAATATTATTATTATTATTATTATTATTATTATTATTATTATTATAAAAGAATGAAACAAATGTAACTAAGCCTTTATTTACAAACAGTAGGGTAAGTTTGTCACTTTTGCTAAGCGACACGAAGCGTTACTGAAAGCGGGTAGCTTAATTACGTTACTTGAATAAATAATATGCAGAATTTAAAACATTATTATCTTCGGCGGTCCAACTTTTCCTGCAGATAAACGGTTTCTTAATTTTGAGTATTTATCTTTGCGCACGTTTAGATGTGTGCCAAATGTTACTAAGCGCAAAACTATGAATCACGTCGACATCAAAGAGATCAATCCAGTGTTGAAATTATGTCAGGGTAACCTGATGAACGATATCGTAGAAGCTAACAATTATGTCGAAATGTTGCTTTTTCAATTTTCTTTTTAAATTGAAATGTCTTTAAAGAGATTTTGAATACCGTAATTCAGCTAAATGCCGTGATGCTCGATACGGCGTTACGTGTGTAATATGAAACCGGGGAAAAGTAACATAACGACTTACCAGGTGACCTCCTGACCTCAGAGGTCAGTCGAGGTGTTTATTTAGTGTACGGGGACTGATTTATTTACTCATGAGTTGACATTAGGCATATGGATATGAGAAACTAATTTACTACGGTTTGAAGCGTATATTCTATCATATTTTTAAAGGATTCTCGACTGAGCAAGACGATGAAAACAGCCAAGACTGTGCGTGCCACTCAGTGTCTCATCTCAAATATAAACATTGTCGACCTTGTCGAATTTTATGACCGTTTATGCTCGCTGTTTTACTGGAAATATTTTACAGAACAAGTCACAAGGACACTGGGAAGTTAAAATCGTTTCTATAGCAACAGAAGGAACGTAAGTAACGGTGAATCGTTGTTTCCTGTTTTAAACCGTTGACTTCCAAAGAATAACCTTGTGATTTGCATAAAATTGAACTCGCTTACATGCCGTAACATTTTATTTTGCTGACGGAGAACATTTTAATTCCCACAGCTACAACTTTTCGGGTGAAAAAAACAATAACCAAGGTTTCCTAAAATGTAGATATTTTGACCAAATGATATATACCAGAGGCCATTTATACTAGTCAAAGTTGGCCTTTATTTGTTCCTCGCCAAGAGACACACATGGCGTCTGTACAAATACCCTTCGTTAAAAAGCTACAAACAAAACTTCCAGAAAATTATTACACGATTTTAAAGTATAAGAATGAAATAATATTTATGCCAAGTTTTGTTTTCATAGGACTGTACATACTGCAGGAACTAACTTTTAATTCCCATATTCTTTTTTATGGTTTTTGTGTGGTTTCCTTAGTTTGTTTCCGATGTAATGGACTGATTTTAAACTTGAAATAAGACAAAATTTAGAAGTGTTTAGAAACTAACCAAAACTGTCCGCTCCAACAGCCAACAACCACAGTGCTTGAACATGATTGGATGGGAGCACAGTTTGTTTCTAGCTTCTAGTTTGTTTCTAGTCATCAATATGGCGCTTGTGACCTGATGCTAGGAACTTTGCAGTTGGCTCCACCTATGTTCGTTTACTTTGTCGGGCTTGATTATCAGTTTTGGTCTGCCGGATTGCCGACGTACTTTACAGCTTCGTACCTGATCGCTGATGTCTTTTTCTCGCAGGCCTCCTTACTTCGGCAGCTTTCATACCTTGCGAGAGATTTTACGCCACTTATTGGCCACATAAGCCGTATCCAAGACTATCATTACGAGCATACCGGAATTGTCATTTGTTTGGTCTGGGTAGTCTCTCTGGTTTTTATCGCCATCTTCACTACATTGAGTCTCTTTATTTTAAGCAAACACGATATATATATATATTCTTGGATGATATACGCCCTGATTCTTATGTTCATCAAATGTGTTTATAACATCGGCATTTGGAGAAAGTTTCAACACGGAGGGGTCGCAACACAGCAACCATGGAGAGCCTGGCGAAGCAAACGTTTAACAAGACCTTGATGTTTGTATCCACTCTTGCTTTGCCGTCGTGGCTCCCTTTAATTATTTCATTAAATCTTAAATTAGTCTATCATGTCCAGAAACCTAGCCTTTGGTATTACCTCATGGTCGTTTTAAATATATCGAGCTTCTTTGTGAATCCAGTTTTGTACGCGTTAAGGATTCCTGAGCTTAGAGAAGCCCTGGTTTCGTGCTTCGGTGAAAGGTCGGCGGCGCCGATCATTGCAGCTACTAAAAGACACAGAACATTAAGAACAGGGCCCGGTCACCTGCAACTGACGTTTGAACAGGAATTCGAAGTGATGGATACCAAACTCTGATGAACGGAGGCAAAGAAAACTTTTGTGTTGATACTGCAGATTTTACTTTCTAAAATTCTAAAACAAAATATTTTTTTGAACATGGTTAATAAACGTGATCCTAATATTAGATACTGCTGGTGTCTAATCTTAAAAATAATATGTTTCGCCGATAACTTCAACAATAGGATGAATGAGTGAAACTTTGGATCTCAACTTCTTTGTTAAGGCATGCTTAATGTGCTCCCTATAAACACAGCACAAAATACAAGAAGAAGTCAGTTATCTTCATGCAATATCTTGTTGCGATAATAGCTGCTATTTAAAATAAATCTCGAAATCAACAAGGATCCCTTGGGAAATGTCTGAGCTTGGCAAACGATTGGTTATTCCGCCAAAATAATTTTGTAGTTATCAAAATATACATTTAAGAAAAAGAATTAAGGAACACCTCTGAATATTATGATAAATATGGACCAATTATTAAAAGATGTGTGTCTGTAATACGGGAACCGTATTCTTTATAAACAGGTACTAAGTGTTCTTTAAATATACATTTGTATAGGTCTGAGTTGAAATTTGGTGACTAATTTATGACCGTTGAAGCATGTTACTCCCAAAAGAATTTACGTGAAAAAAGAATTAATTATTTTTTGTCTGCCACTCGTCATGTATGAACATGTAGACTGTACTGGTCACCCCACTTCCAAAGCCATTTCATCTTTTGCAAAATTTCATGCAGCTATCTAAATATTCTTTCCTTTGAGTTAAAATAATGTACTATTCAATCAGCTTCCGATCCGGCAACTTGAAAGATTATTTCTTTGTCCCTTTTATAACTAATATAGGGTTGAAAGAATCTCTTTCCCTATGCTCAGTATAAGATAA
The DNA here is from genome assembly GCF_964199315.1 of Orbicella franksi. NCBI lineage: Eukaryota > Metazoa > Cnidaria > Anthozoa > Scleractinia > Merulinidae > Orbicella > Orbicella franksi. The sequence continues at coordinate 36,051,333 of NC_138145.1, read as the reverse complement.
ATTTATCCTATATATTTCGTGCTTTTTCGTTTGGCCAGTGAGGAAAGTGTTCCTTAGTCGCTAAAAGAACCTCAAATACTAGCTCAAAGACAACGTTCAGGCACACTGTGGTACATTAAACTTTTATTCCAGTTCCATATGTGTTTTTCGAAACTAAATTTTGAGACAAAAAGAGCGCCAATGGTTATTTGTTGATCATTATTCAAATTTGTGGGCGATAAAATGAACAAGAAAACAGAAGACGCATTTATATCACTGAGCTAACAATGTTTTGTAACATAGCCTTAGCAAAGCGAGCGTTCTGATTGGCTAATACGCTCGATCCGTTTGCTCGTGGGTTGCATGCTCACGTCAGTTTGTTTATTTGTACTTTTTCTCGGCAATTTTTTATCGATGTTAACACTCCTTAAAACATAATTCCAATTTTTTTCTCCTAAAATATGGAAAGATTTAATCATTCTCCCGGATATGAGGAAGATTATTCCTGTGAGCTACGGAATTTCGAGCTCAAGTTTATCGACGGGCCTCCACCTAAGAAATTTGCTAATTTAAGGGAGAAGGAGTTGAATCAGCTGGTTAAACAGAGGCACTCGGCACTCGGAGACGGACCAAAAAAACAACAAACTGGTCTGCATCAACCTTTCGAGGTTAGTCATGCATAGAGGGAATTTTAGAGACAATTTTCAGCGATATGGCAACAATAAAATTCAGCACAAGCTTTCATTGTCAAACTTTTCTGACGTCGAAAGCCATTTAAATGCTTTCGGCGAGCAAAACTTGTACATACGAAATCCTGTTCCAAAAACTTTAAAGATAATAGTTTTTCTGAGCTTTAATAAGGGAAGTTTTATCAAATATTGGTAGCGTTTGATGAATTATTTAACTTAAGTTCCCTGGTTTCAGTCTTGCTCGATCGCTCGACTCGCTCGCTCGTGAATTGAACTCCTGAAATTTGAAGAAACAGCCGCTCGAGGGAGCGACTGCATCGATCGTGCACAAATATAAGCTTACATTTCTGAAAATTTCCTTTGAGCCTCAGTCTTCTGTTCATTTAAGATTATTTTACCAAATAACGAAAGAAAAAGAGCCATTCATGTATTCAAGTTCAGCCTTAGACGCGCAACTCATCAATTTAAAACGAAATGGAAAGGAAAACGAAACCCACAAACCTGCTACTGAATAAGAGCATCTCAAACAGCTCAAAGCCAGGGGAGTTTGTTCGCTTTCTTCTCCACTCTCGCTTTTAAGAAATGTCTGGTACCATATCGTTCTTTTTATTTGCCGAAGAGGCCGTGAAGGACAGGGAGCTCAGCAGCCAAAAGCTTCAACCATGTGCAGTTGGTTTTTAATTTTTCGGAAAACTGATCCAAATTTAAGCTTGACTAACTTTTGAGAAACACTTTTACCGAATGCAATTTTCGTTTGTTGTCAGCGTGATATTTAGGTTAACGAGCAGTTTGAAGTTGTTTGTTTGCCCGAGATCGAGAAAATGCAAAACTATAAACTCGCCACGATCCAAGAAAACCTTTGATGTGTAGCTTTGTCATATTTTTGAATGAACATTTTCGCGCGGTTTATCGCGCTTTTGAGGTCATGTAAGCCGGACGATATTCACCATATACTATCTCAAAAGTCTCAATGTTATAAAAGAAATGGTAAGCGGGCAGCGTGCAACTATCGAGTTATATATGCACTTGGGAGATTTGCTAAGCACTCAAGAAGCTAGAGTCGCACGAGGCGATACGCTTCTCTTGTGCTTAGCAACCTCCCGCGTGCATTTATAACTCAATAGGTGCACGCTGCACGCTTACCATTTCTTAAGTACTCAATTGCCAATCCAACTCCAAGTGGCATGGTAAAACTAACTCCAAATCTCTTAGTTTGCTCTCCACGTCGGAAAAGCTTATGACCTTGACTTATAACCTCGAGTTAATAGAAAATTAAGCTGTAAGGTATGGTTCCTCAAAGGTAAATACTTCTTGGAAATTCAAGATCAAACAAGACATTGAGGAAATATGATTCTGATCGCTATTCTTTTGTGAAGTTAACAGGGCAAACATTTCTACATTAAAATATATTTTTTTTAAATTACGTGCGCCGCCAGATACTAAATATCGATGATTAGCTTGTCGCAGATGGCAATTTTCGAACAAAGTAGAATTAAAAAGCTACAGTAGGTCTGGTGGGTATATCTGCTGTATTCACTCAAAAATCGCTCAACAAGTGTAAATCACTTTATATATGTATTTTTGAAAAAGATATTGTCGAAGACCCCTAATGTCAATGGATTGCTGAAGAACTCCATGAACTATTTGGTATTTTTGCGAGATTTCATTTGGTAGAGATTAAAGGACTGAGTATTGTAACTACCGCATTTCAATCAGTCCCCACAACAAAAAAAGTGTGTAGACTTCTTTTGTGTGAGAGTCCCCATGTTAACTAAGGAGAATATAATGATTAATAACGGTGTCTTATCTTACTGAATAAGGTAGGAAAGAACAAGAAATGCCACCAAAAAGCACAGAAGACAGCTCTGTTATGTGATCAAGATTTTTGGTGGCTTCCCAGAAATCCTTGAAATCATGGCTCTATATTTCATAATTACACCATCTTACACCTCGATCTGCTGATGTAATCCTAGTTCCGACTAAAACTACTGAATTTTTCGCAATTTACCTCATATAAATGTTCGATTATTTTCATTAGTAACAACATTCCAAAAAATAACTGAGGAGCTCCGCTTTTAGGCTAAATCTATATATTATTTATGACATGCTCCTATAACAATGGATTGCTGAAAAACTTTATAAACATGCACAATAAAAAAGTCAACATTCATGCAATATTCATATTCATTCATATTTATGGCATACCCAACTGTTTATTAAGCTATTATTCCCCCCTTTAATAACTCAAAGAACAATTGACAATTTAAACTAAACGAAGATGTGAGACTTTTAACAATCATGTAACAATAAAATCCCCGAAAATGCAGATGAAAATTCACAATATCCCCAGAATTGAAGAAAGAACCTTTCCTCAAGGTACAGTTCTGTGACATTTCTATGTAAATTTAAACAAATAAACTCCCACTTGTCACGGTAGCCGAGCACCAATTCGTTCGTTATATATTCTGTTGACGTACCCAGCTCATTAGGAATCTGAGATCTCAGCTTTCTATTCTCTTTCTTTAAAAGTACTCCGGTACTTCTGTCGTCAGGATCGAATGAGTGCTATTTTTCCAACTTGAAATGTTCATTCCTGTTGCCGCCTCAATTCTGTTTTTCTTTCAATCGTCTTGGGTCGAAAATGCCACTTAGCAGATGATTACTTGGAATGAGGACCAAATAGCAAGGAGATAAAAATGCCAAAGATATAGGCGAGTTCTACAAAGCATATTACAACGTTAAGCTATGCAGACCCAGTGACCCGTTAACAACTGTGCCTTAAAATGTGCAAGCACAAGATATAAGCTGCAATATAAGCTAAAATATAAGCTTTTCCAAAGAGGAATTCCTTTCATCATTTGTAGGTTAATCTTTAATGATTAGTGTATATCAAGGAAAAAAGTTGATTTCACGTCACTTGGTGCCGTCCAATGTGGGTAACTCATACGGCTTTTTGCATGAGCTGTTTCCTCGTCATTTCTGAAAATTGAAGGCATCGCTTGATACAGTACTTACACCTTGCTTTCACATAACAAATGGTCTAAAAGTTGCAATTATTTTTTTTCATTTTTAATTCGTTTTAATATTTTAGTGTTGTTAATTGTCATATTTCTAATAAAATCCACACTTTTGTTCCAGTTGCAAATTACCTTATAATTAGTAATTTTGATTTGAGCTTTGTAACTTTGCGGTGAGGTTTTCTGTTTATGTTGCTTGGCCTTCTGTTTTGAGTTTAATCAATCTCAAACTACAAAAAATATGAGAAGTAAAAACACTTTTATTCAAGCAAAATTCATATTTCGGTTAATTGTTAATCCTGGGTTAACGTTAACCGCCTTTTAAAATAAAAAAGTTGACCTGGCTTTAGCCTGCGATCCATGAGCTCAAAACATGAGCTTACCATACGGTTACGCAATACTGGCCAGCGGATACATTGCTTTGACAGGCGTCAATTGACCGTAACATGGATGTCCAATATCAAAGATTTACGCTGTAAACCAAGGCTGCATGACTTGGTATTAGCTTGAGTATGGCCGCCAGGTAGCGCGACCTCGTCGTCGTTTTCGTCGTCGTGGGGCGGGCGTGCCCGTGATCTTGTCTAGTTTCTGTACGGCTTTCTCCCAGGCCTTTGCGGTCAGGTTAATTTCGGTGACGTATCCAAGACGAACGGCCTGGATCGAGTAGCCTAGACAATAACAGCATGCGCATGCGTTTGGATTAGCAGCAGATTGTTGTTGATTTTGGAGCACTTCATGGATTTATATTCCTGGTCGTTCGTAGATTTTTACGTGCAGCAGGAAATCGAAGAGGCTCATTTACTTGATCGGCTTTACTATCCGGACAACTTCAATCAATTATCACCAAACAACTCAGTCGGAGAAGATGCTGATTATTGCAATTAGTAGGAATGGGATCGGAAACTGTATATTTTAGCAAGTTCGCTGCTGTTTGGTACAGCACAGGCGGCCCAGACGTTGAATACGATTAATACGTGACATTATGCTGTTGGCGATTGCGTTACAATTTTAGCCGTTTATAAGACAATGTATGAGAATGCTTCGAAAATTACTCTAAATGCTACGTGTAGAAAATAATTTGAATAAAATGGCTTACCTTGTGTTTGCATTGCGTTATTTTGATGTCCCTGGGTTCCTGGAGGTGGTTTAGAGCCATTTAGGCGAGTTTTACTTTCTGGCGGTTTGCTTCCCCTAAAGAGAAACGAAAGGCTGGCGACCCACTGGCCCGACGGCCCGCACTCAAAGCTCCAAACATGGTCTAATCTCGTCAAAATTGCCTCATGGCAGCCGTCGATAACTCTTCTTCCCATTCGCTTTCTCCCAGGGTTCCAAAGTTTATCTTAACCGCTCGAGAATCGCTGGTTTTCAAGTTCTTGCTTTCCATTTCTGCTCTGTCCCGATCCGTGACCGATTATCTTGGGCACAGGATTTGAATTTCTAGCTTAACGACCTCGCCATCGTGACAAAGTCGCCTCCAACCGTCGAGAGGCACGGGGCATTTTTTGATCATGCAAATTGCACCGTGCCGAGGTGTTAACTGAAATTAGCGCCTAAAAGCACTGTTAACTGCAAAAATACAAGGAGCAAACAATGTCCAGCTGAATTTAGCGCCTAAAAGCACGGTTGACTGCAGCGAGAGATGGCAACGAGTAACTGACCAATGTCCCGTGCTTCTCGACGGTTGGAGGCGACTTTGTCACGAAGGCGAGGTCGTTAAGCTAGAAATTCAAATCCTGTGCCCAAGATAATCGGTTACGGATCGAAAGGGAGCAGAAATGGAAAGCAAGAACTTGAAAACCAGCGATTCTCGAGCGGTTAAGATAAACTTTGGAACCCTGGAAGAAAGCGAATGGGAGGAAGAGTTATCGACGGCTGCCATGAGGCAATTTTGACGAGATTAGACCATTTTTGTGGAATTTACGGAGCTTTGAGTGCGGGCCGTCGGGCCAGTGGGTCGCCAGCCTTTCGTTTCTCTTTAGGGGAAGCAAACCGCCAGAAAGTAAAACTCGCCTAAATGGCTCTAAACCACCTCCAGGAACCCAGATTCATCAAAATAACGCAATGCAAACACAAGGTAAGCTATTTTATTCAAATTATTCTCTACAGTAGCATTTAGAGTAATTTTCGAAGCATTCTCATACATTGTCTTATAAACGGCTAAAATTGTAATGCAATCGCCAACAGCATAATGTCACGTATTAATCGTATTCAACGTCTGGGTCGCCTGTGGGTACAGAAGAGCAACTTCCTTAGAACTTACGGTTAAAATTTATATTATTATGCTTGTCACGCAAACTTTTTTTTTATTTATGTCCAGGTAGTTGAGGTCAAAAATCTGTGCGTTCAGCCTCCTATGGAGCTTCCTGGCAAAACATTATGTTCTTTAGATAGCTCTAACATCTAATATTCGAATCAGATTTATGTGGAATGCACTTTTACAAAAAAATGCTGTTTTCTCGAGCAATGCAAGAGCGTACAAGCTATAACATCAATTGAGAGTACATATATCTTATAAGATGTTTTGGTGTGTAGTATCGCTGTATATTTTTACGAATTATGCTGTATTTTAACGAGCCCGTAGGGTGGTTCAAAATACAATAACGAGTAAAAATATAAAGCGATACTACACACCAAAACATCTAATAAGAGATTTATTATCCAGCTGATGTAGTCAGTAAAATTTTCAATGAAAGAGGGAGAGTGTGACAGTTTTGCATGCGCGCGCCAACCTGTACGGCAAACAGGTGTTCTACTGTACAAGTAACTGCACGATATCGCTGTATATTTGTACTGTTATTTGGTACTCGCTGCAGTTGGATAATAAAGAAGACATATAGTTTGGTATCCAGCACTTCCTCTTCAATTCCCAGTTCCAGGTGATCGCTCTCTGTTTCTAATGTTCTTAGCTGTGTCGTCAGAATCAAAGAGGAAACCTTATGATTTCTTCCCTTCACATCTATTTTTTCTGCTTAAGCTTATCCTCTAAAACAGCGCAAAATCAGAGCTCCTCTAAACTCAGGAATTCTCAATGCGTACAAAACTGGATTCACAAACGAACTGGAGAAATTAAAAACGTTTACAGGAAATTAAAATTTGCTCGGTATCTGCATATTATAAACCTTGATTAAATAGTGCGAAATAATTAAAGAAAGCCACGACACTAAAGCAAGAATAGACACAAACGGCCAGGTCTTTGTTGAGTGTTTGTTTTGTGACGCTATTATATGCTATTTTGATGCGACCCCTCCGAGTTAAAACTACCCCCAAATGCCGATGTTACAGCCACATATTATCAATGTTAGAATCAAATTGTAAGGCATCGTGACATACTTAGCATCTTTGGTTGAAAGAAAGGGACTCAATGCAGTCCAGGCAGCGGCAATAAGGAGAGCGAGTGTCCAGACCATGAAAATAAGAATGCGGTATGTTCGCATAAGCAGTGTTCGATGCTTAAACACCCAGTACATGGCAAAAAATCTCTCGCCAAAAATGAAAGCCGCAGTATTTGCCGAGGCGAACGTAAAAAAGGAATCAACAACCATGTAGAAAATGGACAAAGGCATCGGCCATCCACCTGTACGTTCCAAAACCTATACTCAGTACCGACTGAGTAAATGTAAATTGGCAGACTTACAGTTCCTAACAACAGGTCAGCAAACGCCATCTTACGAAGTCTCCTGTTTACTGCCCTGAACAGAACAATGGCGAGCAAGTTTTCCCACAACAATAAACACAAACGACAAAATAAGAGCGGTATACAATGTGATGCCCTCTGCCTTGGAAGGAACAATTCTTGATGAATCAGTCGCGTTCTCTGAGCTAGTGTTAGCTGCTGATGTGCTCTTCATTTATTTAGTTTTACATGGACGATAGAAAAGCCGATTGCTGTTTGCTCGATTACACGTTTGCAATAGCAACGTACTACTACCAGACGAGGGACTGAAAACATTTAAGAGGCGCCCTCTGTAATTTTCAACTATGGCCATTTGGACCAGAAAAAAACAAATTCCTCAAACTTTCTCAGATGAATGGTCTAGATAAGTGATTCACAAAAATATAACTTTCAGTTCAATTCGATTCGTATTTTAGCGCTGGGGCCACCATCTTGGTTTTGCCCCTCTGAGGGGGCTTTCAGCGGCCATTTTAGGGCACATTTTTAACAATTTGCCATACAAAGAAAACGATATAAATCCGGGTAAAAACCCTTTATTCGAGACAAGCAAATGTTTCTTGTTACATTGAGAGGCTGTTTTGGCAATTTGATCATCACCTGATTTTTCTACAGAATTTTAAATTTCTTCCCTTTCGGACTACTCATGAAGCGCCATAAAAAAGGCGAAGTTTAAAGGAAAATATCGCCAAAAGTACATCACTTGAGATCCCAAAACTACCCTCCACTCAAAGAGCAATGTCTCACCTGTAAAAACATGCAATAAAATTTTGGGGCAGTTAAAACTGTCAAATGTTAGAAGAAGAAGTTTAAGCTGTGGTTTTGTCAACAAAGACCGCCGTCCTAATTAGCATAATAACGTGAAAATAACGATGCACAGAGAAAATAATGATATATTCCACTTACCTCGCGACATGTCGACAACTGGATGTTCCACGATGCCTCATGTTATATTTCCAATATGCTTCAGCCACATTTTCGGTGATTAGTGTACGAAATCACTCTCAGACATCGCCGCGGTTAAGCAGATTTCAACTCTCCGAAGCCCGCTTCATAACATCTATCAATATTATTTGTCTTTCGCCTCATAAGCCGCCGTTTACAAGAAGTTTAACAATTTGCTGAGATCCTAACTGACCCAGAACTCTGTTAGCAGCCTTTAAAATCCTCCTCTTAATCGAGGATTCTCATGAAGAACTCGTTTAAGCTCAGTTCTGTTTTGATCTGTTGTGCACCCGCCATTATTCCACAGATTGCGTTACATTTGACAAATGCACATTTCCACGGGTAGGGGTAGGGCGGGTAGGAAGTGAAAATGTAACAGACATTAAAGCCATTTTACGCATTTCTGTGGCTAAACTAGTTACTGGCTTTTCCAGAATGATTTGAACATGAGCTTCTGCTTGCAGGTATTTTCTAGTTTATTTTTGCAGGGTGGGGGGGGGGGGGGGTCGTGTATTAAAAAAAAAAAAAAAAAGGAAAAGAAAAAACGATGGACAGTATCAAGTGAAAAGATTATGATCTGTGTATCTTGATCAGCTTTATCAGTTCATCAGTGAGGCCCTATTAGGGGTTTTCAGGATACTGGATATTTGGGGTAAAAAATTAACAGGATGCAAGAAATTTAGGGGAAAAATTAATGGGGTAGATAATGTTTAGATCAGATAAAGCGGGACAGTTGTGTCTTTCGCTGCCGGAAGTGCCATCAAATTTTGCAAAAGAGAACAGACTGACGAATAGTGCGCAGGAAGTAATGATAAGCGACATTTTATTGAAACTTCTTACATTTTCTTAGCCGTTTCACTTTTGCATCAGAAAAGAAAATGCTCAGAAAATTACTGAAGGGCAGTTAAGGACGGTGCCCTCCATTTTAGGCATGGTTTAAAGGCCAGGCGCGCGCTTGGGTTGGAACTAGTGACGTAATTAACTACCCTACAAAGCGTGCGACTTAAAAAAAAATCCTATTGTGGCCGAAACAAATTTCGCACTAAAATTACGAGCCTGTACTAAAACCGGGATTACCAGAAAAGCAGCATATCGCTAAGCACTAACTGTGAACGGCTTCCAGCTGAAAAGCTAGCTTTTATCGTATCCGTAGAAAAAAATCATACTGAAATTCAACTGTAGATGGCATAATGCGCGCGCAAAACAATTGCGAGACGTCAATGTTTAACTTACTTGGAAAGTAACAGGAAAAAATGTAACGGACACCGACAAAGTTTTCGAAAGGATGAAACAACTCATTTAACTTTTTAAAAAGGGGTGATTACAGCTACATTTTATGGTATGAATTGGAAGTGGCAAGCCTATCCGACAGTGCATTAGTTTTTGGCTGTGAGGAAAAGTTATGTAGACTGTATTTTGGCTAAGCCAGTGGAGTGCTGTTGCGACGATTCTGTTATTAAATACATATCAAAAGTGGTTTTTATGTGACCAGTTACCACGTAGTTTAAAGATGTTTTTTAATATGTTTAGTTTTCTGCATGTAAAGGCGAACCTTAGGAGAATCTGTGAAGAAATATCTTTACCTTTTTTTTCAGAAAAATGCTACCTTCGGCATTAGCTAATTATCTCGGAAAAATTAATGACTACCCCCAGTTTTCTTTGTGGATTCTAATAGCTCTGGCTAAGATCTACTTTTTCCACGTTTGCTTAATCTGGCGGAAACACGTTTGTATTTTGTAGGCACCATTCGTTATGAGCCTGAGGCACCCCACAGCCGCTAATGTCGTTCAGTTCTGTGATGGAGCACAGCTGCATGTCTGCACAAGACTAGTTTTCAACCCTATGCAGGGCGCCTTAAAATACCCGCATCTATCAAGCGAAGCACTAATGTTGACGCTTAGCTTTTTAAAGACATTACAGATGGGTTTAAGGCACACAAGTTGAATGAGTCATAAGCAATTGGATGAGTTAAATGACACTTGTCAAAAATATCTGCAGCTTGATTCTCAGCGGTTGTTGTGTCTTGTTGGAGGACCTTCTCCTGTCTGTTTCTGAGCTTTGAAGCCATTCGCGAGAGGAAGGATTAAACGTGGCAAGGAGTCAGGAACTCATCACAGGTGAACCGCCTAATTCTGGCCTCATCTTTTGAGCGCCTCGTCTTTTGTGCTACAGTAATTGCTTCGACTTTTATGGCCGTTTCCTGACCCGAGAAAAACTTTTCTTGCGCACTGCTTGTCAGTCTGTTGCCTTTCGCAGCATTTGATGGCATTTCGGGCAGCGAAAGACACAAGTATAATGCTGAACAAAAAAGAACAAGGAAGAGGCGTTTTATTGGAGTCCTATTCGTATTCTATTTGTAATAAATGAATATTTTCGGCAAAAACTAATGGCTGTCAATGAGATTAGGGTAGTTGTTTACAAATATAGTGTGGAATGATATGAAGTTTATATGAAATAAATGTTGCGTGGAATGTTGTGCCTCGATCGCTTTGCAGACACAAAGGTTGCCATGTAAGAAATTCTTGTTAAACGGTACAGAATTCGGGACACATTTCATTCTCTGTTTATTTCTCCAGCCCCATCTTTATCTATCTATTCAGTGTAACAAGTGTGGGCTTCGAAATTACTAACAAGGAGCTGCGTTACCTAACCTTAAAACCTCTAAAATCTGATATAAAACTTTCATATTCCACCGTGATATAAGTACTAAGAGTCCAGAATAAATGCTTATAGCAGTTGACATACATTCATTTTATCCTACATAGCTGACCATTGTTGAGGCCCCATAGTGGGAGAGGGGAAGGGGGGGGGGGGGGTTTCGGTGTATCCCTTATCCTATTAATTTTTGTCCTAAATATCTTGTATCCTGTTAAATCCAGCTCAACGATTCCCTACTCAATTAATGTCCTGTATTATCTGATCGAAACATGCTCTACCCCATTAATATTTCCCCTAAATTTATTCCATCCTATTAACTTTTTACCCAAATATCCAGTATCCTGAAAACCCCTAATAGGGCCTCACTGATGACCTGATAAAGTTGATCAAGATACACAGATCATAATCTTTTGATCTAATACTGTCTATCGTTTTCTTTTTTTCCTTTTTTTTTTTTTTTAATACACGACCCCACTCCCACACCTACCCTCCAAAAATAAACTAGAAAATACCTGCAAGCAGACGCTCATGTTCAAATCATTCCGGGAAAGCCAGTTACTACAATAGTTTAGCCACAGAAATGCGTAAAATGGCTTTAATGTCTGTTACATTTTCACTTCCTACCCACCCCATCCCTACCCGTTGGAATGTGCATTTGTCAAATGTAACGCAATCTGTGGAATAATGGCGGGTGCACAACAGATCAAAACAGAACTGAGCTTAAACGAGTTCTTCATGAGAATCCTCGACTAAGAGGAGGATTTTAAAGGCTGCTAACAGAGTTCTGGGTCAGTTAGGATCTCAGCAAATTGTTAAACTTCTTGTAAACGGCGGCTTATGAGGCGAAAGACAAATAATATTGATAGACGTTATGAAGCGGGCTTCGGAGAGTTGAAATCTGCTTAACCGTGGCGATGTCTGAGAGTGATTTCATACACTAATCACCGAAAATGTGGCTGAAGCATATTGGAAATATAACATGAGGCATCGTGGAACATCCAGTTGTCGACATGTCGCGAGGTAAGTGGAATATATCATTATTTTCTCTGTGCATCGTTATTTTCACGTTATTATGCTAATTAGGACGGCGGTCTTTGTTGACAAAACCACAGCTTAAACTTCTTCTTCTAACATTTGACAGTTTTAACTGCCCCAAAATTTTATTGCATGTTTTTACAGGTGAGACATTGCTCTTTGAGTGGAGGGTAGTTTTGGGATCTCAAGTGATGTACTTTTGGCGATATTTTCCTTTAAACTTCGCCTTTTTTATGGCGCTTCATGAGTAGTCCGAAAGGGAAGAAATTTAAAATTCTGTAGAAAAATCAGGTGATGATCAAATTGCCAAAACAGCCTCTCAATGTAACAAGAAACATTTGCTTGTCTCGAATAAAGGGTTTTTACCCGGATTTATATCGTTTTCTTTGTATGGCAAATTGTTAAAAATGTGCCCTAAAATGGCCGCTGAAAGCCCCCTCAGAGGGGCAAAACCAAGATGGTGGCCCCAGCGCTAAAATACGAATCGAATTGAACTGAAAGTTATATTTTTGTGAATCACTTATCTAGACCATTCATCTGAGAAAGTTTGAGGAATTTGTTTTTTTCTGGTCCAAATGGCCATAGTTGAAAATTACAGAGGGCGCCTCTTAAAACAGCTCTGTTTTGGTCGTATTTTGACACCTTGAAACTTCACTCGCAATTTTCTCGAAAACGCTATTACAGATTATTTTTTTTTTTAATTTCGCCATCGCTAAGATAACTATGTCAAGTCCAAGATCCCGACGTCGTATTTGCAAAATTATCACTTATGGCAAGTTATTCGGTGTTATGTAAAATGGAGTATGGCGTCATTTCGTTGCGATGGTAACTCAGATCCTGGTGAAATGTACCCCATTTGAAACTTTTATCTCTCTCTAGCACACCAGTAAAGTTTGATTTTTTTGTTGGCTTGATAATGGTATCAAGATCTACGTACTTCGAGTACAACGGATCGATGGCCGCCTTACCACCACTGTCTACAGGAAACCAACACATACTGATCAGTATCTAGCGTATGATTCACACCACCCTCAGTCAGGAAAATGCGGTATTGTAAAGTGTCTGTACGACCGGGCTAAACGTCTTCGTGACCAAACCATCAGTAATCGCTGGAAAGAAGAAACATCTGTCATCTGTACTTGTTTCTAACGGATATTCCTCCTCTTTGGTACAGAAGATCACAAAGGCACGAACAACCCCAAGAAGAGAGCCCGTCGCGGAATTTAAATCGACCGCCGTCTTACCTTATGTCCAAGGAGTCTCGGAGTCTCTCCGCCGCTGCCTAGAACAACAAGGCATTCGCGCCGTCTTCAAGTCCGACACGACACTTCGGTCATACTTAGTGCGACCATAGGACACCGTCAACCCGGCTAAACAAGATGGTATTGTCTAAAGGATTCCCTGTGAGTGCGGCAAAGTCTACACCGGGGAAACAGGGAGATCTATACAGGAGAGGATCAAAGAACACGACAGGGATATACGACTCGCCCGTACCCAGACCTCCGCCTTTTCTGGACACACCCACTAGACCGGCCACTATCCTATCTGGAATGAGGTCAAGTTTATTGATCGAGATCCTCACTGGTACACACGTAAGGTCAATGAAGCTATTCACATAAGACTTTACCCTAATAACATCAACAGGGATAGTGGAACTGAAGTTCCTGAAGCATGGATGCCCACGATCAAAAAACACAACAACAGGAGAACGGTACAACAGCGGACCACTGAGGGAACAGCTACTCGCGGAACAATGGAACAATAGGAGGATCGAAATGCACCAGTCACAGCCGACCTTTGTGATATAAATGATACCGTGCAATCAGTCGACCTTATCGCCTGAAGAAGACTAGCAGTAAGCAGTCGAAACGTCGCGATCTACATCTCAAGTGTCTACATCGTGAGACAAACGATAATGCACTTTATTATAGCATCTACCACGATGAATAACAACAACCTTTACCTCGATATTTTTATCTTGTCGGTGATCTAGAAGAACCGGATGTTTAAATCGAGTCCCGAGGAAGTACTTTTCCTGCTTCTTGTTTGTAACTGAACTTCTTTCTCCGCGGGTCTAGCGTTTGCTGTATTTTTTTGACGGCTGGCTTAGGTCTCAAAAATATCCACATCAAAGAAAGTGTCTTTTGATAGTGCTCGCAGCACGAAAGAGATGAGCCAAAAAATTGGAATTTGAGACCAGACTTCTACTTTTATTTGAATTGTCCTTTTTTTTTTTTCCAGCATATTATTTAACACTTTCCGTTGCCACTCTCTATGGCATAAGCCTCCATCACCGAGCAATGCAATATAAAGTACAAACTATGTTATTCTCGTGTTTTTTCAGTTAAACGGAGAGAGAATTCAGAACTTGCAATTTTTAGCTGTAGTCGCTACGAGCGTGGCTCCCCTTGGTTAAAAAACATCTGCATGTTTCTGTTTTAGAACACTGCTAATCAAATTAAGTTTTCGACAAGTTTCGGATCGATTTATGTTAATTATTGACGGGAACTTGCGTTTAATCGTAGTTTGAACTCTTTTCTATACGAAAAATCCAAGAAATTCACGAAAATCGATTGTAAACTCAACAAACTAAACAGCTGGTAGGCGGCTTATTGACATACTGAATGAGTGCAAGGAATTATTCATCCAGTATAAGAGCCAGACTTTGGCTATGTGATCGTCAGCAAACATAACATCTAACTTGAACTAAAAAGCTAATAACTATAACAAGTTTTGGGGCATAAGTTAATTAGTGGGCTTGATCTATCGCTCGATCCCTCGATCGACCAATCCAACAATGCAATATATAATTATATAACGTGGTAAAACGCTTAGCAGAAGAAACAACCTTAAAATTATTTATGTAAGCTTTTCCCATACAGTAGCCTTAAAAGTGTCTAGAAAGTAAAAAACAATTGCAGCTTATTTGAGAGGCTTTTCAAAGAAAAGAAGAATGACGCTTTCCTATTTGGAATATCTTTTTTTCTTTTAGAGATACTAACGTTTTTGTATTATGCAAATGAGGTAAGTGATAATGTCATAGGTGGTTCCACCAACACATACAACACTCAATCAAGAATATCTCTAGAAATAGTAAAGTAGCGTGCTTTAAACTTGGCACCATAAATTTACATCGCAAATGAAACAAAATGACACCTGTTGTGCCGTTTCCATGACAATAGTTATGCTGCTGGCATAAAAAACAAGGCTATCTTAAACAAGGAAGACCCTCTGTCCCACTTTAAAAGGTTGCAAATGGGGATATTTGGTTTTCACAGAAAGAGACCGGAACCAATATTGTTGCCATGGCAACAACATAGTAGGTGTCATTCTGTTTCTTTTGTGATGTACATTTCTGGTGCCAAGTTTGAAGAACACTGCTCCAACATTTCTGGAGATATTCTTGATTCAGAATTTTATTGTTTAAGTGGCACTATTTATGACGTCATCACTTTCCTTGCTTGCATAATACAAAAACGTAAATATCTCTAAAACAAAAAAAAGATATTCCAAAAAGGAAAACGCCATTCTTCGTTACACTGAGAAGCCTTTCAAATAAGCAGCAATTATTTTCTACTTCACAAGCACTTTAAAACGTGGACAAAATGTTCCTTGATTACCTTCCAAACCATAGCCTATTAAGGAAAATTGACGTATAGATCGTTTTCACCGTCACGCAATAAAAAAATAAACGGCACGCAATGCATGCAGAAGCGATGACGTTTCTTTTTGCTGGCACTTGCAAAATTGAGATATATTTATAAGGGGTATTTGAAAACAGAATTTGAGTTCATTCATCAACAGGGATGTAAGAACAATTGTCACTAGTTAAGAAACGAATAAGTTAAAAAAATTAAATTAAATTTAAAAAACGATCAGTAGCCTCTTATGCAGTTACACAATATTTTCTTAGGAGGAATGTGCGATACAGCGTCTGGCTAGGACGCTAAGAGATGTGTGGATGAAAATAGGCTCAGATTAAAGAAACATTTCTTTTTGAACCGGTTCTGCTTTTACGCTGGCATTACGGCTTATTTGGTTATGGCAAGAGAATCTACAAGCATTTAGTTCATGAGGGTGCAGGCCAAATCAACTATCATCTCAAACAAAATGAACCTACAACATATGACTCCCACATAATGCAACTTGTTCATTGTGCCTGCATTTTCAGAGATCAAGTAAGTGTTCTCCAGTATACTGTTGCAGGGGTAACCATGATTTTATTCAGTTTGCACTATGACAGGCTGTTTTTAGCACTTTATTTTGTTTCGGTTCACGTAACTCGCTTACGTTTAAAATCATTTGGCAACAAATAACAGACTTAAAACATTCAAGTGACGGGTTTCGGTCAAGCAGAAAAATCTAAAGATGATAAACTTAAAGCTACAATACGTCATCGCTTAAAAAGCATTACATTACCAACAATAGATATTTTACCTTCAATATTTCAAATAAATATTTCTTCTTTCGTGAGCATGAAAAAATATCAATTCAGAATTGTAACTCTTTCAACAAACTTAAATACTGCAAAATCAACTTGCATCTCTACTGGTAAAGTGAAACGTGTTATTAAAAGTACATCAACAACATATGCAAACTTGACAACAACAAACAGTATTCTCATTGTTTCTCTCCGAAATGAACTACTTATCATCTTTAAGGAAATTTGGCCACGCCAACTACCTCACCGGAAATTAATTCATTGTTTTAACCGTATACCTGTTATCAATAATGAACCTTCCTATTGTTTTTTCACTGACAAAACTATTATAATTGAAAACAACCTTGTGATAGGTGTCCCCAAGAGGAATCCAGTGGTGAATCCAGACTTTCACCAATACAGTTTATTCCAGTCAACAGATAAATTTAGTTCAGATATTTCCGTGCTCATACAATGCTAATACAGTCCTCTGACAGTGCTCATTGAATTCACTTTAAGTCAGGCAAATAACCAGCCCAAACTGCGCTACCAACACGTATATTTTATGTGGACCCTTGACCTATCGCGTGTGCGACTTTGCTTGTTCATCTAAACTTCTATGTATGGAAGCTATGTTCTTATTATGAGTTTGTCCGCCGTGACCGCCAAATTTATCTGATACTGGATAAAGCACAATCCACCCCCAAATCCTCGTTTAAAAGCTGAAATTAAAAGTGTTCTTTGGCTTTAAAATCAATGTTGTGTAACCCAACCACCGCTCTGTATTGCATTAAAGAGACCATGATCTAAGTTACATTAACCAGTTCTGATAAAGACAAAACCTTTAGGGTAGCTCACCTTTTCGTTACACTTTCTGCATTGCTTTCTGCTATCTTAACTGGTTTCACAGCGACCTTCTTCACTGTTCTTCTCCAATTAAAGTTCAATTTAACCCATATTTCAGTCCGCAGATAAGTTTAGTTCAGGCCTAAACAACCCTCACCAATACTTAAGTTTAATGTGGACCCTTGATCTATCGCGTGTGCCACACACTTAGGTTTAGTTCAGATATTTCAGTGCTCGCACAATGGTCATACAGTGCTCTGACACTGGTCATTCAAATCAACTCAAGACAGGCAAAAGTCCGGCCTAAACAACGCTCACCAATACGTAAATTTAATGTGGACCCTTGACCTATCGCGTGTGCGACTTGCTTTTCGTTCTAAAGTTGTATAAATGGACGATACGTTCTTATTTTGAGTTTGTCAGTGAGCGCAAATTTTTCGGATACTCCATAAAACACATTCCACACTTAAAATCTTCGTTTAAAAGCCGAAAATAAAGCTACTCCGCGGATCCTACAAACTCCAAAGGTCGGCCGCAAAGGAAAACTTTCTCGCTCCCCGAAACCAAATATGGCGATCTTATTTACTAGCTCCCAGAGTGCATTTCGTTTCCAGAGAGGGGTAGATCGTGCGCAACATAAAGGTCAAATGAACCAAAATTTAGACATTTTTTCATTTGAGTTCAAAGTGTTCATTAAGTATAAAATAAAAATATTCTGAAGTTTCAAACGAATTGGACGAAGCATTGCGGAGATTTTGGAATGTTAAAATCACTGTTTTTTTATCCTTCATAATCGTAGAGCGGTTGGGAAAATTGTCAGATAATTGTCGGAAATAAAACTTGTGACGTCACTGTTGGCGAGCTCAACAAATGCGGAAAATTTGAAACTGTTTTGGTTTCAAGTTCACAGTGAACTTCAAAGGAAAACCATTCAAAATCAAAAGTTAGCACTTTCAAGTTCCCCCAGGACCCAAAACTTAAAAAAGAATGGCTTATAAAAATGAAAACAGAATGCTTCATGTCCTCGAAGCATTTCCGCGTTTGTGTAAAACACTTTACCGAAGACAGCTTCGAAAAAAATCTTGTAGCAAGGAGTTTGTTTTGACCCTCTTTCAAGCTTCGTCAACTTGTAGTCAAGAAAGACGCGGTATCGACGATTTTTAACTTCACTATGGAACGTTGCAAGCCGGTAATTGGACAAAAAACAACGAAAAACAAACGAATAATATCCACCGAACAGCGGGCGAACTCCTTGGCCATTTCCTTGGGAAAATAAGGTTTGTATTTAGATCCAAAACCTTCCCCACGAAAGACTCACTGACGTAGAAACGCAACAATGTTCAAGTCAACAATGATGTCACAAAGCAGCGTCTCAGTTCCATCCCTCCATTAAATTGCGCGGTCATTTTGGAAACGTTTTCGTGAAGCCATCGGCTGTCTTCGTACTTTTAACTTTTTTTTACTCCTTTTCACGGCTCAGAAAGAAAAATTTCCGCGTAAGTTTCCTTTTACATGTTTTTTTTTTTTTTTTTAACATTTCATCGCTATAAAATGGCTGAAGAAAAGATGTCTAAATTTTGGTTCATTTGACCTATAAGCGAAGCCCGAAAAAAGTGCGAAGTCACTTATCCAAAAGAATGCTGCTTGCCAGTAATAAGCGACGACTACGTCATCGCATCATAAATCGAAAACCATTCAGTGGATAAAGTCAAGAAATTGTGATATTATAGGAAATAAGTAAAGAAGACATTTCTCCAAGTTTTTACTCCATGTGTTTTCCCAAACCGCAGATATTCGTCGAAATGTTCTGCAGAAATTTACAGAGCTCAGTATGGAACCGCCATGTTGGTGCACCTCTGTGGCGCACCAACATGGGGCTGGAAAAGAGTGTAAACATCTGGAACTTACTTTGGTTCTCTAGGCGACTAATTATCTGTACTGAACAAACAAGCATTTACATAAGCACTTTTCCTAATGCTGTAACTTCTAAAAAAGCTAAAAATCATGAGATAGATAAGTATTTTTCGACAAATGCAATCGTAGCTTTGTGTCACGCACTGCACACTATTGAGCTGTAAAATTGTAAACAGATATACATTTACCCCCTCTTATGCCTGATGGGGCTGTGGCTCTTTAGTTTTCGATTTTAGAAAATGATGTCCTCACGTGAAAACGATCTATATCGCCACACTTATTTGTGTGCACAGTATCTGTCATACGCAATAATTCATCTAGGTACCAATAAATATCACAAAACTGAGCCTTCAGTTCCTTTAAGATGCTTGTACATTTGTTTAAAACGAAGAAGAACCTTTGAGAACCATTAACGTTAAATCGGTTTTAACGAAAGGCACATATCAAGTAAAGTCATCTGTATTCATTACATCTCGATAGGTGACGCAGGGATGTCTGTTTATGGCACTTAGTCCCATCCCTCTCTCCGCCCCTAATTCACTTTTTTCTCCAGCTGCTATCAGCTTATTACGCTACTGTCGTGTTTTTGGGTGTGTTTATATTTTTCCTCTTCCCTGTTTAATTGCTACGATTATTTTATTGCTTGAGGTTCCCTCATATTTTATCTGATGGAATATTAAGGTGAGCATGATATTTCTTTACATCACAAGCATATGCATAGGTACAGAAAAGGTTCTCTGGTTTGAATTAAATTGTAGAATTACAAGTGGAAGTTTAGGAAAGCAAGAAATGTTATGAGAACAAGAAGTCGTAAGCGACTGTGAGATGAGATGAGATTATAGCGTCACGTTTTTTTTTTCGTTGTAACGACGGTGTCATTTACGTAGAATAATATAACGTAAATAATAAAAATACAGTGAAAATGAGACTTACATTAACACTTTAGAAGATGCCTTTGGAAGAACAAAAACGATGAATTATCTTCATCACTTCACGGAACATTCAAATTTCGCCGCTAACTAAAATAACAAGGCTGATGCCTGCGATCAATGAGCTATCGGTTTCCATTTATCTCAGGATGCCGAGAACGAAAAAAATCCTCGTAAGAGGTGATTTTGGTTAGTTTATGAACACAGACGGATTTTGGTGGGATATTTAAACTCATTCAGGTTTATGAACGTTATGATGGTGCGTGCAAACAAAATGGAAATTGTACAACGTTGAGTTATTCCTCAAACTATTCTATATTCAGAGTAAAGAAATTGGAAACAAAAAGCACTACGAAGAAACAAGAGAACTTGAAAAATGGCAAAGTGAAATTTCGCCTGAATATTGACGTTAAAAAGGAGAACGAAGACTCATGGCTGAATGCGATAAAGACAAAATTTGCATTTGTAAAAGGCCGACTGAATTTTAGCAGCAAGAGGGTACAACAGCAGCCACTGTTCACCTTGTGGAATTTCTTTCAGATACCTGGCTGAAGAATAACCATATTACTGTAGATATAATATATTACCTTTGTAGTCTGCTTGTATCTGGGGTTTTTTACGAGTTTTAGTTTCCAAACTTATTTCTCAGCCGCGTTAATCCTCGAAGGAGCAAAGACACCTGGCATCAAAAGAACTAGACACGGCATTTTATTAATTTGAGGCTTTCGCAAGTGGAGGAACAAATTATGAAGTTGAGATTGAAAAAAGTCAATTTTCTTTGTGAACTCCTCTCTTGAAACTATCGTTCATGTAGTTCAAAAGGCATTGCTTACTTGTAAAATATAATAGAAAATTACACCCGTCGCTCTCCAGAATTTTGTGGCAACAAGCTAAAATTAGACCTGAGTGAATAAGCCAATCAAATGGGAGCGTTGTTCATCCGTTGGGATTTGTGATTGGCAGGCTGAACACCTCAGCCTCCTGATATAGGATCGCTCCGTGTTTAAAGGGATACTGTCCCGGCTGATTATCCAAAGTTACATTTCCTAATTGTCCACTGCGAATGCCACCAAAGATACCAATAAATTGGATAAATTAAAAAAAAGTAAGAGATTGTATAGAGCAAAATAGAGCAAGTACTTCGGGGAAGAAGCTGGATTACAAGGATGGAGGTAAATTACGGTTGACTTTGTGACGGGATATTAAGAAATCGAAATTGCCATTCCACTGAAATTTTGAATCTTTTAGTCCTTATTTTAAGAGTTATTGTCTGAGAAAACCAAGCAGGTTGTCAAAGATGGGGGTCAGCCAAATTATTCCATACTAACATCATAGACAGGTTAGGTTAACTTATGGATAAATATACTAAAGTTTGCTCTTCAGGTGGTTTGGTATAGGAGATATGAGATCCACTCTCCATCACAACCTCAGGTCCTAGTTTTTCTGGTAAATTTGACCCAAATTTGACATCCAGCAAAAACTGTAAAATTTAGCGAACAAAGTTCGTGTTTTGTATCTGATATAAATGGACATAAAACTTCTTGTAAAAAGTCAGAGATATGAGAAGTAAGCACAAGTCAGTCTACACCATTTAGTTTTCAAATACCTATATTTCGTATCTGCGAATAAGCAACAAATAAGCCATTTTCAACTTATCGCAGAACGCACAACTAAAACTTCAGCAATAATCGGATGCCAAAACCAAACACTCTTACCTTGCCTCTATCACAAACAGCATTAATCTTTTTGGGCCATTCAAACACCAAGATACTACATCACCTCCATTTCTCCTACCACTCGATGTCCTGTACAGCACGACACGACTCAAGCAATGTGCTGTTTAAGCCGCTCCTGGATTTCGCATTGGGTTTGTTCGAAGTTGAACATATACAGTAGATCAAATTAGTTCAGCAAAAAATTTCAAATCGCTTCTCTTTCGAACTTAACGGAGAGAAAATAGGAAAACTCGAAAACGAACACAGCGGCGCCATGTTGAATTTTTTGACTCGGGACAGACTGGGAACTAGTTGACTGGTGGTACAGGAGGGATGGGTGATTGTTCCACGCTGTTTTCATAAGAAAGGTTTTTGACTGAAGGAAGGCTGGTCTAGGCTCATACCGTAAGTGGCAATGTCTAACGAACTATTAGGAAATGAAGATACGAATGAGAGTTACCAAACATTTTCCTTGCTTAATTTAAAACGGCCTAAGGGAAAATCGTTTTGGCATTTAATTTGCATTTTGTGGGCTTTGAATAGGCGAAGTTTCCAACGAATAAAATAAGAGCCAAAAACACAATAGTAATTTTGAGTAACAATACCGTAGCTCAGTTTGAAGTCTTGTTTGCAAATTCACTTGTAGAAACTCTATTTTGTGTTTTTTTTTTTCTTTTCAATACAAAGGGAAAAAATCCGGAAAAATAACGTCATATTATCTTACATCGTTAGAGCCTATACATGTACAAAAGTATTTTATGACAATTTTGTTCTTACCATATTTACATTTATGACGTGACATATGGTCTTCGCTTCAGTCTTAAGCGACAATATATACATTGCAGTCAGAAGCGTGATGTACAACGCAAAATGAGCTGCTCATTTTCAGCTGTTGACAATGAGTGCGGTCCAACACCATACGCGCCAAATGAACTTAATGTTATTCCTCTAAAATCATGCAGAAAGGATTTGACAGATTATCTAACTAATCTGGGTGTCAGCGGAAGTCGAGGCTTCGGGACACGGATTAACGAGGCTGATGTTATTCTCAACCGCGCCGGATTGCATTCACTATCAGAGGAAGACAGGGAAAGGGTTACCGTATGCCCAAAGCACACATACGAATTAACAACACATTACCAGAAGTTAAAGTCCAGTTGTTCTCACCCATCTCACAGAGGTGAAGCGAAAAAATTAAAAAATCCTCGTCGGGTGAACAAACAGGTGTCGGAAAAAATATATCAGGAGTTTCAAGGTTCAGTTCCAGTAGGATCCGGTAAGTACAATAAGCCAATATTTAAATTACTTCCTCGCAATTCACCTATTTTGCTAATTAATTTACTCTTTATATGTTACTTCAAGATATTTTCACCTTGCGTGTAGTTTCTTATCAGTTCGGGAATCTCTGCTAATTTGACAGATGCGTTGTTTTGTTACAATGTAACATTTCATTCAATTGAAATCAACATTTTTTTTTCTTTTTTTAGCGGTCTTGACGGTCGGGCCACTCCTACTATCCGTCTCCTATCATATTTAATAAGGTATCAAAGCGGAGACCGCAATCAATCTGATTTCGCCACAATGATCGCCGGCCTCTAAGGGCGGGACGAGGTGGGCTGGGGTAGAAAGTGCTCCCAATCCCTCTGTTTTTTCTTACTGAATTTGGTCACTACCAATGGTCACCCCTCACACGGGTAGAAAAAGCGTAAGAAGTTCCTGAAAATGATTTTGTTTTTGCTCTCCCTGTCTTGCTTTTCTCGGCCAGGGGAAAAATAAAAGAGTTAAAATTTTTACATTTTGACTCAACGCTTAGCCGATATCAAATGCTTTGTAGTTGCAAAGGTTTTCCCGAAAATGGTTGCATTTTCTCCAATTATATTTCCATTGGAGAGGATTGCAATGTTCCCCACTTCGTATCCAACCCTCGCCATCTCTTCACCACGGTGAGAAATAGAGTTGGAATTCATCACTTTCACAACAGTCTGTTTATTAGCACGAGCACATTTGTAAGTTTTTAATTAAGGGATTGAATTAAAATTGCAAATTAACACATATGATTTTATCCAGAAAAATTTCAGGTACTTATATTGAACTGGTAAACAAAGGAAAACAAACAACTGGTACACACGATATGTTCTATTAAATATTATCATTAATTCATTAATTAAGTCACACCTATCTAGGATGAAACGGAAAACACTGGAAAGGAAGGCACTGATTTGACGAAGAAAGAGTCTCCAGTAAACGAATTCAGTGGATTCAACTCTACTGAGTTAGACTTTAAAGACAACATTAACTTATCATATTCCGCTTCTTCCGAGTTTGAATGTACACTAAACAGTACTGTTACTAACCTTTAAGAAGAAGATGAAGAGATTAGCTTTTGGGTAGATAAACGGCATCAGCAAGAGAAACGTGCAGTCTTGAATGATAAATGACGAAGACAGGTTAGTGTACCAGCTTTCCAGAATCAGTCGTTCAAAATAGTTTGTACTGTAGGTTAAACAATGAGCAGAGTCCCAGTTAATGTTGTGGTTTGTCAGTTGATGATGTGCAGCAATGTGATTGTTCGCATCACCATTTCTCGTGGCTCGTTTGTGTTCAGTCAGTTTCGTGTTAAGGTTTCTGCCAGTCTCACCAATGTAGGAAGCCTGGCAGTCGGAGAATTTTATCTTGTAAACTGCTCCCTGTCTGTTGTTAGGTTCGTCCCTGTCTTTCACGTTGGTCAGTAAGTGTCGTAACGTAGTTGTAGGTTTGTGGGCTACGCGGATGTTGTAGGGCTGTAGGATCCGTGAGATGGTCTCAGAAGTGCCCTTAATGTAAGGTATAGTCACTGTAGTAACAGGTGTTGCGTTCCTGTTCGTTGTGTCAACTTCAGTAGGTTTGGTAAATGTTTCGTCTAATAAAGTCAGCGTTGTAGTTGTTTTTATGAAAAACACGTTCTAGGTATCTGTTTTCGTCACGTAAGCTGTCCGGTGTGTCACAAACTAGTTGCGCTCGTCTCGTCAAAGTATTTATAGTCGTGGCTTTGTGTGAAGATAAGCACAACATTGACTGGGACTCTGCTCATTGTTTAACCTACAGTAAAAACTATTTTCAACGACTGACTCTGGAAAGCTGGTACACTAACCTAGAATAAACGCCTCTTAACAGATGTCAACAACTACCGGCGCATTACAAACGACTTATCCATGACGGAAACGAAACCGACAAACGGACTTCTAACAGACCGACTTGATTTGACCATAGACTGACCGACCTATTTGACTAACAATAGACGGATCGAAACCAACCAATGACTGGTGACAAACTTTACACGAGTCTTTCAGCCAATACCATCATGGCTAAACTGACCAATCGCGTTTAACGGACCAGACTTATAACATCATCGACTGACAAAGACTATTCACTTGACTCTGAAGGTGACATCCTCTCAGGTTGTCGAAACGTCAGTCATCAACAACAGTTCTTTTAAGAACTACCCTAACCCGGACGATCACACTATACGAACTACTGATACTCCTGGCTTCAAAACATTTACTATTGGCACATATATCAGATGGAAGAATTAGTTCGATAGCTTCGACTCTAAATTCGAATTGGGAAAGTATATGAAGCACTCAAAAGGCCTAATACCTGCAGAAAGTGGGTCAAGTTCTCACTGGGGTGTTAACAACCATTGCGCCAGATCAAGAAGAGAAAGTACTGGAAGCACTGAGGCGTTCTTTGATACAACTCTTGCCAAAAAAGGAAACGAAAGCAGAGCATGCGCTGTCAAATAAGAAGTGACTACAGACCAACTGTCGATTTTGCTGGGGGTATATCACGAAGCGGAAAGTCGACAAACTCGATTGCACATTCTTTCAATGCTTGCGAAACATTTTTCAAAGGAGCTCAGAGAGATGATTCCAGGTCTTAGCAAATGGCAGATCGATCAAGCCCGTCGCCGTGCTACAGAAGAAGGACCAGGACAACCAGTGGTGTCTGCACCCATAAAACGAACACGCCTTGCACGGCACGAAAAATTGGATTTACTCTAAATTTGATCCTGATCAAAGTTGAGGTCAAATATGATCATAGCTTTGATCCAAACTTTGACTTGCGTCAAATGTTTGTCAAAACTGTCATGGTTTTGCCGATACATTTGATCCATGACAAAGAAGAGGGCAAATGTGATGTTAACTTTGACTCCACTTTTGACCCACGTCAAAGGAGGAATCAAATATCTTATGGATTTGCTATACATTTGATCCCTGTTAAAGGTGAGGTCAAACATGTCAATAACTTTGACTTAAGTTTTGACGCGCGTTAAAGGCGTTCAAAGACACCACGGCTTTGCATGCCTTTGATCTCTTATGTCAAAGGCGTTCAAAGACACCACGGCTTTGCATACCTTTGATCTCTTATGTCAAAGGCGTTCAAAGGCGCCATGGCTTTGTACAACTTTGATCCTACGTCATGTCATGTCAAAGGCGAGGTCAAATATGGCCATATCCTGCGACTCCTCTTTTAACGCCCTAATAGCCTGCGTTTTCGTATTTTTTTCGGTTTTAATGATTAAATGAAAGCTTGCTTTCTTGCCAATGTGTATTTTTTTAATAAAAAAGTTTTCACTTGACCTGGAGGTGGCACAAGAAAATAAAACAGCTCGAAAACAGCGTGGAAAACGCGGCTGCCAGCGGCTTCCCGCATTTTTCGAAGTCGGCTGTGAGGAAAGCAGACATTTTTCTTCATTTGGCTTCATTATGGCAGATCTGGTGAAATTTTCATTGTGTTTTGGACCAGGAAAAGGTAAGTCTTTGAATTTCGTTCATTTGTTTTCAATGTTCAGAGAATAACGGAATTGAAAAAGTAAATTAAACGCAGCAATGGCTACATAAAGGAATAAAGAGCTATGAATTGCGTATATTCATAGTAGGACAGATCCTCGGCGAAAACATCTTGGTCGAAGATTAATTGCACTTGACTGAATCTCAGTTCATCGGCAAAGCTCTTCGTTAAGAAAAGACAAGGCTTTATTTTCAATTCACATATACTTATTTACAAAAGTTGACAAAGGTAATATTTTTTCCTTACTCAGTCAAGTCTTGTGCATTAAATTGAAGTGTCCGTCATAACATAGATTTTAGCATGATCCGTGCTTGAAATAAACGTAACTTAATAATTAAGCTTAAACTTAACCCTATCTTCGTATAAATTGTTGTGCACAATGCCTCTGGTAATTTCTGAGCTTAAGCAATTCCCTTGAAAGAAAGCTCATGTAAATGTAAAGGAAATTTGCATTGAAGGAAAAACTCAGTCAGCCATGCATGACAATCCATCTCGACCTGACTTAATTATTATATTAATTATACCATTGAAAGAGTTGTTGACTCTGAAAATTTAATCTATGGATAAGTTTTTGCTTTTGTCTCTAGCTACCATTCTATTGAAAAAAGCTCTGTTTGTTGCCACGGTTGAAATTATGATGATGTTTCTTCATTGATGTTGATAAATGACTTCACTGGTGTGAATTTAACAAATCGAATGTGGTTTAGCGTGGTCTGCACTCTTATTGACAATGATACGCATCATCACAGTGGCCAAAATGATGTGGACTCGTGAAACGCAGCCGAGTGAGTCCACAACAAATTTTGACCACTGTGATGACAATCAGTTTGCGAGATCAGTAGCAACTGTAGTAAAAATATGTTTTGATATTTGTTGTATCAGGCTTATAGATTAGTCATTTGGAACTCCACTATCTCCTGGTCACCCCCCCGCCACAAACTTGCCAGGCATTTGACATTTTGAACTGTCTCCTGGGCTAAGAATGGTGTCATACCAGGTGATCAAATGCACCTACCCTGTGATATTTGCAAAACTGAGTAATAGAAATGTAGATTGAGTGTCGATGGAGTGTCGATTGAGTATCGTTCAGGTGTTGATCGAGTGTCGATTGAGAGTATCGATCAAGGGTATCGATCGACACTCGACCATGGATGTCTTTAGTACACATAATCCAGCTTATCTTTAGTGGGTGAAATTGTTACAATGTTTGATAAAAATCAAACTTGCCATTAGTTGCAAATTAATAAGCTGACCTCATAATAATATTATTATGTGACCTCTCTGGACAGTACCAAAAGTTTTAGAGTTTCATGTCTTGGTCTTTTGCGCAGTAGACAATTAAATGCCAATTAAAAACTGACTAGTGGAAATTTGCTTATGAATGTTGTTTTTATCCTTCAGCTAGCCATTGTAGGAGAACTGAAGATATTAACAGAATAAATTGGGAGAGGATACAATATGCAACTCTGTAGTTCATAGTCAACTCAGATGCAGTTTAATCATGCAGTGCTCCAAAGTGTGCAAACATCACAACATTTTGGTAAGTAAAAGGCTGGAATATTCATTTGTTATTTCTATATTTTGTAGCATAGACCATCTTATAACTTCTTCAGCCACAACGTTTTATATCTTTTTCCAGCAAAGAAAGTATATAAATAGATTTAAAAAACCTGGCTATAATTTACAAATATTATTTTAATTGATCATTTTTATTATAGTCTCATCACTCTGTGAAAAAAAGTTGTTTCTTTTTGGTTCATTTAAGGACATTGAGTGAGGAAATGTTGTCTTTCTTATGGGACAAATACATCAACTGGCTGACCTGGACGAAAATTAAGAAATTAAAATGTTGTTGAAAACATGCAAGGGATGGGAATCTTTTTGGTAAACGAATCAAAGTTTGCAACCCAGTCTCAGGAAATGTTGGTTTTTGATTGGTAAAAGCTGAGTTTTGCATCTAAATTTTGTGTGGTTGTCTGCAATATCAACTGTTTTGGTTTGGCCATCAGGGTTTCCAAACCAAATTTTTTCAAGCAAAATTAATAATATGATTAATTCATAACTATTGATGGGGTCAGTAGAGAATTTAAGGTGTAGAGGATTTGATAATAACTTAGTAAAAGTAATTGACAAAGACCTTCATTTGCTTCACTCAATTTAAAATTTTGTTGGCAAATTTGTCTGGATAATGGCCATTTCCCTCTATGAGATGTAGCTGCTGGGAGTCATAGTGGTTTTATTCATCATCTTGCACTGGATTTTTGTTTCAATGAATGCAACAGCTATGCGATTCCATGCAGGCATGTCCCATGTTAAATTATTTAATTTCAGGAATTTTTTTCAGTCGAAAAAAAGTGTACAAGTAGTTGCTAACTGTTGATATGTTTATATCCTCCTTTTTACATATGATCTACAAGGAAAATAAGGAAAAAGATAACACTACTGATCGTGAAGAGATCTGTGGAAATTACACAGGAACAGCAATATTCCCAAAGGTGTGTGTATTCCTCGTTTCTTGTCACAGTTTATGTCAGATTTGTTGGTTTTTTAGATTGCTATTTTGCAACCATGAAAGATCTTTGCTGTGAGATGTCTGTAAGAGACAGGCAGACAGATGGACTGGTAAACTGGCTTTAAGCTTTTTGTTTATTTGTGTCAAGCTGTGCACTTTTAAAATGACCCCAAGTCTTTGTTCTCTTATGAAATTCTAGCTGGGTATAAGCCCTTGTTCAGCCGGTGAAATTAGCTTGTTAAACTAGCTCTTAATGACATATCTGTGTGACCAAATCTCTAAGTAGAATGGAGAGAAATACAAAAAAAGGCTACGAATTGAGTCCCCTCTTCTATCCTTGACTCATGAATTCTCTGAAAAGTGTTATGCACTCTGATGGAAATATTTGTCCACAGACAGTACCAGTTCCCAGGTTAGCAAACGGTTTTCTTAGAGCAAAGCTCAAGGAAAACCGTGAGCTTTGAGGAGCACATAATGCCAAAGACATATATCTTTACATTTTTAAAGTCAAAATATGGAGCTATTGTGTTAATTATCCTCAGTCAAGTATATTACGCAACACACTGGATCTTTTGAAAATGAGGAATATTACTCATATTTTGCCCGGTTTTACCTGGGGCATATTCGGTCACGTGATGCGTTTAGACCAACCGCGTGAGCGAAAATATGTTTATGGACTACAGACAAGACTATTTTCACCGTTCTTTTGTTGGTGGACTGAGTTTAAGATTAAAATTCCAAATCTGCGGTAACATTAAATACATATTTGCTATTGACAGAAGCACAAACTATTCGGAGGAGGATTAATGAGCTGATTGGTCACGTTTTATTAATGTGATATTAGCAAAAACCATGGGTTAACTTTAAGGAATAGAATGCCAAGATTCACCCTTAATATTCATTTCCAACGTTTGTGTCTGTTTGCTTCTGTTTAGACTAATACGGACAAGCAATGGTTGACAGGATGGACTTATCCAGTGAAGATGCATTGATTAATTTCATCAACGCCTTAAACTTTGTCAAAATGTGTCTTCCCTAGAAAGCATGGGGATTCAGTTGGCATTGACCCCAACAATGCCAGTGCAGTTTAACCACTTTGATGAGAAAGAAGTGGAAAACACTGTATTCCATTCCACTTATAATGCAAGAATTAGCAAGTGCAAGCAGCAGAAAAGGAGAATTGCCAAAACATTACGAGTTCCATGCAACGGACTGTACGTGTCATCTGGAAAGGAGGCTTTTACACTAGTTGACTTTTGTGCAAAGTTTGCCATATCCTTCCCGAAATTTTGCGGTTATCCTCTCTATTGTCTAGTCTGGTCTAGTAAATTTAAGGAACTGAGAATTTAGCCATAGTACTTCAATGTTAGATAAATGCGCTTTATACCATGGAAAATTTGTTGACTGTTGTTTTCAAGATAGATAGAACAATGTTTTCCTCATGATCAGTCGCATTATGTGTAGTTTAAAACCAAGCCTGTAACATAGCTTTTTGAAATCTGAAGCCCAAAACATTTATGTAAGGTACTTGAAGGTATTTACTCTTAATAAAAACGGGAAAAAAAAAAAATTAAAACTGAGATGAATTAAGTTTAGTATATTTATTTTCCTAAAATCAGGTGCAATGATCTTTCCGGGCCGTTTTTTCGTTAACATTTGTCAAGAGGTTTGGTACAAAATAACGTTATTAAAGCTGACATAATCTTCAAAACTTGTCAGACATAAAACAAGAGTACGGATATGATTGCATCCTTCGTATGCGGTGCTACAAAGCCAGTGTAGCAAGCAGAAAAATGCGTATAAGATGTGGATCGCGCGAAACGTGATCAACGGTCGCGAATCGCGAAAGAGGAGCGCGAGCGAGAAGTTCGGGCGAGACGCGCGAACGCGGAACGCGCGGAGCACCTTTGACAAACCTTTGGCCTGCGTCACAGGCATCTTCGACCACGTCTTTAGCAAACCTTTGACTCGAATCGCAGACAAATTTGATTACACTTTTGGCCCGCCTTTGACAGTGCGCAAAGACGTATCAAAGGATCACCTTCAACCCTAAAAACACAGGCGTTCACAGGTGAGTAAAAACGGCCTTTCACGCCTTTGATTTGGTGGTAAAGGTTTATTCACAGATGATCTTTGATTCGCGTCACAGATCGTCAAAAGCGTGCAAAGGCGACCTTTACAAAACCTTTAACAACACATTTGACGCGCGGTAAAGGCGATTTTTCGTGCCGTGTTGATCCGGTGAAAACAAATCACTTCACAACTTTATTGCTAGTGCACTTTTTATACAGGACGTTGCCTATTCACTAAAGAACTAAAGCTGGGATTCTGGGGAGAAAATCACCATTCCGGATATGATTAGAACGATGGTACCTTCACGAATAATCAAGCAACACATTTCTTATTGCGAAGAAACAGAGTTTGAACCAGCCAGTGAAAGAACATTGTATAAAATCATCAATGTGTGCGCCGCATCCAAGCAGAAATCGCTTCAGGGTTTAGATTATTTCTTAACGGAAGGGGCACAGGCATTCGAGCCGCTCGAACGTGCGATTATCGTGCTTGTAGAAGGTGGTGCCACTTCGATTTGGGGAAAGGAAGCCAAGACCATCTTAAAAGAGGCCAAGCGTTATTGCAAGACCGACTTCAAGAGCCATGTTGGACCCGAGGAAAGATGTTTTGACCACTGCACTGGTTTCAGTCTCTGCGATCCTCACAACGGCGACTTCACGCAACATTGTGGTCACACTCGTGAAATGTCTTCCCCCTCATGCAGCCAGCTAGATGAGGTTTTATCTAATGTTATGAGCATTATCAATTCCCCGAAGCTGACTCTAACAGATGAACAGCAAAGTCAGGTTACATTTGACGTGACCCGTGCGGTGGAGGCAATTGCTAATTGGAAAGCCCATACGCTGCGAACTGTCAACCAAGAGCGAGCCAAGGAGGAAACTCTCGTTGCACTCAACGATCAAAGCGTTGTCGTAATTATGGACTGGGCAATGAAATGTCTTCCCCAGCGATACCGAGAACAAATGAGCAACTTTTACGGAAAGCGAGGAAAAAGTTGGCATGTTGCTTGTGTTTGGATTGGTTCTCCCTTGCGTCCATTGTAGAGCACGTTCTTGTTATATTACTGTCAAGCAAGAGCACCCCAATGTGAAGATGGCCTATCTGAAATCTGACAATGCTGGATGCCACCATAATGCCTCGCTGATTCTGTCCCTGAAGTCTATTGGTGAAAGGGCATGCATAAGTGTGCGAAGATATGACTTTTCAGATCCCCAATCGGGAAAGGACGTGTGTGATAGGAAGATCGCCCCAATGAAAGGTCACATACAGAGATGGGTGAACGAAAAGCACGATGTTGTCACAGCCGTTGACATGAAGGAGGCATTGGAATCTTATGGTGGTGTCTGCGGATGCAGAATAGCAGTTGCAGAAGTGGATGTAGCAAAGGCAGCTAAGCCGGTATAATGGAAAGGGATCAGCGCACTGTTCAACTTTGAGTTTCTTGCCTCCGAAATTAGGGCTTGGAAAGCTTACGCTATTGGTGAAGGTCAGATGTCTCCTTGTGATGAGGTAGGTCGATCTCTGCAGGGTCCAACAGGTCGTCATATAATCATGCCTCTTACGCCTTTCACCCCACTGTCAAAGCCAGGGTTGCTGATGATAAAGGCGAAACATATTACCAATTTGCAAGACCTTTTTATGTGTGAAGAGGAAGGTTGTGTGGCCACATTTCGAACCCAGGGGATCTCCAAAGCCACATGGATACTGGGCGACATGTGAGAGTGACGGAGCGCGAGACTGTTTACGATTTAGTGCGAAACGAAGATCACGGGAATAGAGTCAACGCAGGTTGGAGAAACAGAGCACGCACGAGCAAGTAGCCATTCGATGTCAACACGGAAGGCACCGCTACAGGGTTTGGCTCTAAAACGGCAACGAATGGGTTAGAGAGCAACCGAAAATGCGAAGAGGTTTCTGTTGGAAAAGTTTACAGGAGGGGTGACAACAGGTAAGTCATACTTCAAAGATCAAGTAGTGATCTTCACAGTTATTAAAAAGATGCGTCCTATTTCCCGAATTCAGCAGGATGAAGAACCCTAACCTTTGCGGTATCGATCAGAAGGGTCGCTATTGATTAAAACCTCTCTGAAATTAGATCTTGTTGACGCGCAGACTTCCATATCTTGAGCTCTTTTCACAAGTCTATTCCCAAGTGATGTAGAGGTCAGTTTCTCCTTCCTTTTCACCTGCAGTGGACGTGAGTTTACAAATCACGGCATCTAATGTTTCACCGGATTGTTTGTTTGATCTCAGAAAATCAGTACGATAGCCCAATTTCGATATATTAAAATTCAGCCTAAAACAATAGACAGCACGAAACCTCGAGCTGAAATCTATTGTCTTAGGCTGAATTTTAATATATCGAAATTGGTCTATTGATCCCAACTATTCAGAACAGTCTAAGGAGCCGTGGAACTGTAAAATTACTTTAAGAAAAAGATCATTAAATTAATCATTTGAGAGACTAAAAACTTTTTGGTCAGTAGGCTGTCAAATGTGATTCAGTTACTTGAGAATGTTACCAGTAGGGGGTATGTTTAATTTGCTACTGAAGGAAACAAAGAAGATCCAGCAAAGGTGGCAAAAGAAATGACAGTTGCTAGGGACGAGAGTGGTAAGCTTTGTTTTGCTCCAGAAGAATGGCGAACAACCAAGCAAATAGCTAGTCATCTCTCACGACTTGCAGAAACGCAACGTCAGCAAAAAGCACCTGGAGAACTACTTGTTGAAGAAGCGGAAGCCATCTGTGAGGAAGACCTTCAAGCGTGGGAAACAGAAAGACAGGTGCAGGAACTGCAGACAGCGGTGTACCAAGAGGTCGACTTGTGGCATCCAATTAAATAAAGTGGCCATGACATCTGTGGCCTTGCAAAGCGTGTCATGCTAAAATCAAAGTTTAAGGTTGCGTAACTGAAAGAAATTTGCTTTCTCTTTGGAATAGAAATCGAGGGGCCTACTGGTAGAAAAGACTGTTACGTGAGGTCTCTCGAAGATCTGGTACAAACCTGCAGTTGTTTTAAGGAATGACTTGAGGATTCTGATAACAAACCGGATCACTGAAAAAAAGCGCTTGGCGTGAGCAAAACAAAACAAAACAAAACAACAATCGGGGATAACGCAGCCGAACTAATTTCTTGTTTAATTTGTTGCGTAAGGTTCCATCGACAGCATATATAACCAAAGAGCGCGTACTCCTAAGGACCCTCTGATGTAACTGACAAGCCGGGATGACAAGTCCAATGCTTATATTAAAAGCGAATGACGTATTCGGTAAGGGCTCCCAGGTAAATATTTCGTTGTCCGACATTTTTTCATTGACAGACCAACGAAACAAGCAAACTTCAAATAGGTAAACGAGAGACCGGAAGCAAAAGCAGACATACTTTGGAAAAAAAAAACATTTATCTGTAGGAAAAAGGAAATTCCAACCCAAAGAGGATCTGCACGGAAAATTCTCTTTACTAAAAATCAAGCGCACATTTTTCCGTTAGTTATCTTTAGTTTTACGCAGTTTAATTTATGGGTAGAACAATACCATGACACTGTTTCTACTTATTTCATACATCCAATCTGATTGCATTTTGCGGTAAAAGTAGCGATCATATTTCAGCTTTCCTCAGTGATTCAGAGGGGAGCGTGTCGAGTAGAGAAATTAACCAAGGAGAGTCAGTCAAGGAGAGTAATAACTGTAATCAGTTTGCTTATACATTGTACAGAGATTTGTTTTACTAGTCTTATGTAGTGCAAGTGTCAAATAACGGTAGTCCTTTCGAAGTTACTAAACGGAAACTTTTTTTTTTTTTATATAGGCACTGCTATTTCTGTTATTACATCAACCATTTCAGTTGTTCATGCTTTAGCGTGCTTTATAGAGTTATGAAGAGCTCGAGAGTTGGATAGGATAAGAAGTGTAAGATTTTTTCGAGGCGAGAGCATCTCAGATTCCTTGACGATGGAAATGTACATCAAAAGCCGCGCGCTCGGAAAAAAATCAGATGAAGCTGTTTATTCACAATATTGCGCGGTTCTGTTAGCTCTTTTTTAAGCGTGATTCGTTCATATCATTATTTGTTCAGACCTTGAGCTGTTTATAGCGACAAAACAGACGTTTCTAGCAACAATGCGACGGCTATACGTCCATCCATACCCAAAGTAAAAATAAGTAGGTCCTAGTCCCTTGCGAGCAACCCAACTCAAGATGGCGTCGTTCTGTTTACTTCGTGTCTCTTTTTAAATTCTCGTTCTGTTAAATTGGCCAAAGAGGGGTTCTGAATTTTTTTTGGACCACTTTAGTCAACTGCATATATTTAACACTGGACAAACCCAATGCGAATTCCAGGAGCGGCTTAAACAGCACATTGCTTGCGTCGTGTCGTGCTGTACAGGACATCGAGTGGTAGGAGAAATGGAGGTGATGTAGTATCTTGGTGTTTGAATGACCCAAAAAGATTATTGCTGTTTGTGATAGAGGCAAGGTAAGAGTGTTTGGTTTTGGCATCCGATTATTGCTGAAGTTTTAGTTGTGCGTTCTGCGGTAAGTTGAAAATGGCTTATTTGTTGCTTATTCGCAGATACGAAATATAGGTATTCGAAAACTAAATGGTGTAGACTGACTTGTGCTTACTTCTCATATCTCTGACTTTTTACAAGAAGTTTTATGTCCGCTAAATTTTACAGTTTTTGCTGGATGTCAAATTTGGGTCAAATTTACCAGAAAAACTAGGACCTGAGGTTATGATGGAGAGTGGATCTCATATCTCCTATACCAAACCACTTGAAGAGCAAACTTTAGTATATTTATTCATGAGTCAACCTAACCTATCTATGATGTTAGTATGGAATAATTTGGCCGACCCCCATCTTTCAGCTTTTTCAGATTTTGCCTGGTTTTCTCAGACAGTGACTCTCAACTCTTTATACTATACTATACTATCACTCAGACCTTTTAATTAAATGTTGATGATTCGAAGATTTGAAATAATTAACGAAGTCGCTTCGAAGTCGCCTCTTTCGAGACGAATTTCTTCAGGATAACGGGCACTTCAGAGGCTGAAACTTCATTGAGTGGAAAAGCTTGAATGTTATCTTGCTATAGTCGAAAACAAAAAATGTAAGCTTGTTGGTGTCACCTTCTCCTTTAAGGTGAAATACTTTGTTGAACTTTTACATTTGACGACTGATAGCAATTAGGAACAGGTCAAACATTTTCAACTTTTAAAGGACGCCTTAGAGTACAAATGTTCCGGTGAACGCTTGTTCATTAACACTAACAGCATCCGTTGAGACGGGCGAACAAAACACTGCATGCTTGAATTTAAGTCTTGACTAATTGATATTCGAATCGGTCGTGTCAGTTAGTTAGTTGTCGTTTAGCAGTCGCAGAGTTCGGACTGAAAACAGTACGTTTAGTCGCTGCGTTTTCGTTTCGATTTTTGTAATAGTTGTAGAATTTCGTATTGTCGACACAATTTGGTTCTTGGAGCTGGATGAATTCTAGTGGATTCTTCGAATGGCGCCCAAAGATGGAGTCGATGACGGTCCAAAACGCCCTCGAAAATCGACAAAGAGGACATCGAAACATGGACTTTCGCGGCAAATCGAGTATTTTCTTCGAAGAAGGGCAGCGTTCAAAGGAGCCGTAACGAAGAATTCAAAGAAGGGTAAAGATATTATTAGCAGGAGCGGTAGCAAAACGGTGCTACGATCCGTAAAGGAAAGAGTTTTTCAAGCATTACAAGATGTGAGTAAAACAACGCAAAACGATGAGGTGATTAGGCAAGCAGAATCAGAAGAATGGTTAGACAATTTACGGAGCGAAGTGGAGCACATCGTCGACTCTATTGAGGAGTAGTAAGAAAGCCGTGTAGATGAGCCGCCATCAGTAATAGGAGAATTTTCCTTGGTCGCCGATGAAGTTAGCGAAGTTGACGGCAAGGAAAGTTGGAATTCGGAATCGTCTGATGATTCGCAAGTGGTCAACTCAAAACAGAAATTCGTCGAATTAATGTCGAAATCTGCACAGTCCAAAGGGAGTAAATCAGCTCCTAAGGGACTGCAATAATTACCTGTAGGGGGGCACAGGAAAAAATTGCAACAAGAGAGAGGGGGGTTGGATGTGGAATTTAACGAGTGGGAATGCCTTGTTTGGAAAGCTTCAGAAATTAAAAGAAGACCATGTTCGTCGGGGGCAGTACTTCCTTGTGTACCTTAATGTGCCTCAATGTACCTCAATGTGCGATGAATGCCTTAATGAAGTAAGTAAGTAAGTAAGTAAGTAAGTGAGTAAGTGAGTAAGTAAGTAAAGTAAGTAAGTAAGTAAGTAAGTAAGTCAGTCAGTCAGTCAGTCAGTCAGTCAGTCAGTAAGTAAGTAAGTAAATAACCTTTATTTAAACACGATAAGTAATTAAGCTTGCAGCTCGTGGGGTCGTATGATGAAGGTTGGACAAGAGTTGTTGCTGTCCAACGTTCTCCAGTTCTAACCCTAGATGCTACTTCGCCTGGAAAGTATTTACCATTCGCTACGGCAACTTCTACCAGAGACCAGATCAACAAGTTTGTCCCAAGTGTTCAGATAAATAGATTGTTCAACTCAGGCATGTTAAGGCAAGGCTTATATCCAGTGTAGACCACTGGAAAGATAAAACCGTTTTTGATCTGAATCAACGTTATTTTTCTCCTAGAGGGGACGAAAACTTACCACAAACAAAATTTGACGTCCTTAAACTCGTTAAGGAGTATTTATGGTAGTCACGTGATTTGGGACGTCACAGGCTTGCTTAAAATGATTTCTAAAATGGGCCAAGGATAGTGAGCTACCACGAAAAACTAACCATAA
Source organism: Orbicella franksi (assembly GCF_964199315.1). Classification (NCBI taxonomy): domain Eukaryota; kingdom Metazoa; phylum Cnidaria; class Anthozoa; order Scleractinia; family Merulinidae; genus Orbicella; species Orbicella franksi. The sequence goes on along the minus strand of NC_138145.1, from coordinate 36,013,266 downwards.
AAAAATTTTAACCAATGTCTAAGGCAACTATTTATGTCCTGAAAGGATGAACTCCTTAATTATTAAAGGCTATATATGGAAATACAGGGGGACACGTGACCTCTTTTACGTAATATTTTCTAAACTGGATTGTTTTAGTCGGCCATTCAGGACAGATTCTTGCACGGGCCATTAGCACAATTGTGAAAATACTAAATTTGACAGTTATTGTAGGTCATCTCGGTGGTCCATTTTCAGTTGTTTTTCCAGAAAGGAAAACAATCAATTATAGTCACGTGACTTATTTAATCAGATTTTATTGGTCTTACAATATTAAGGTGGTCGAGATTGGTCAGGCTGCCATTTCTGCAAAGATTGAACCAAATTACTGTTTTTCGGGTTTTATGCAAATTAGACTTGAGCCATGCCTTAACATGCTTGAGAACGAGGGAAAATTGCCCTCTTCTGAAGAAAGGTCTTTGCAAAAGGTATGTTCCCAGTACAACGTTGACGAGACTGCATGTAAAAGTTATGTGCATCACCTTGAGTTCCTCGATGCAAAAGCCAAAAAAAGAGTAAGAGAAAGGAACACTCTTCCGCTTATTTCTTGGACAATTGAAAAAGATGTAAAAGCGCTTTCCAACAAGCAGCTGAAAATGTATCTAAAGCAAAAAGGTCTTAAGATAAGTGGAAGCAAAGCTGAGTTGATTAATCGAGTTCTCACCCACACACGCGAGAACCTTAACGCCAGAGATGCTGTAGAAGATGAGGAATCTCCCAATTCATGCAAAGACGACGTCCCTAAATTCAGCAACAAAGATTCTGACTCGGAAAAGAAAGAAAGTGAAGAAGACGAATTAGACTAGGATAAATTCGACTCGCAAGATTTTAAGAGATTGCTCAAGGGAATCAAGAAACCCGCTTTAACCGTCTTCAGCGGAGATAAAGACCTTTGTCACGAATGGAAAGCGCAATTTGAAACATTCGTGGATCGGATGAAAGTACCAGCTAAAACCAAGATGACAATGTTGAAAGAGGCTCTATCTGGCAAGCCATTACGAGTTGTTAAGCGGTTAGCCTACCCATCTAGACAATATCAAACTGCCTTGGAAAAACTTCATCAGAAGTACCGAGGTGAAAAGCGACTTTTGCAACGTTACCTCGAAGCCATTTCGCTTGCGTCTCCTGTCGAGGAGGCTAACTTAAAGGAGTTGGAGATTTTATCGGATCGTTTAACTGACGTTGTGGTTAAGCTTTAGGATAGCGACCAGCATCAAGATCTCGCAGGAGTATCTACACTTTACGTATACATTGCAGTGCAACAAGAGTTACCAGGATCTCTTCTTATCGCCTACCAAGAGTGGTTGCACAGGAAGCCCAGGAAGGATTGACTATCCGTATTTTCTAAATGGTTACAGAAGCAAGTTGTTTATCGTATGGAAGTCGAAGAAGTTAAGGAGAGAACGAGGAAAAAGACAGAAAATAATATCAAATCAAAGAAACACAAGCATGAGAAAGGAGCAGTTCGCGACGTTACTAGAGAGCCCACACTCAAGTGTGTTGTCTGCCGTGGACCTCACCAAGTAACCTCATGCGAGAACTAGGGTGAAACATCCATTGCGAAGAGATGGGAAATCGCAAAAAAGAATGAACTTTGTTAAAGAGTCTCAATGCGGAGACCTGATCTATTGTTGAAGCATGGACACTGAATGAAATGTTTCACAGCTTGTCTATTCCAGAATGGAATCAACACAAGGTCAAGTGGGAACACCTTAAGAATATTCCATTTCCTAAAGCCCCTGGAAGAAAAACTATCGACATTCTGATCGGATCAGACCATCCTGAACTTACGTTACCCTTGACAGAATGTTACTGTCCAATTGGAGCGCCAGTACCAAGAAAAATGCCATTGCGGTAGACCTGTGATGGACGTTTACGTACCCTTTCTTCAGCAGAGAAACGTTTGTTCTCTTTAGAGAAAAGCCTCCTCAAGAAGCCAGATGTTGCGAGACGTTACAAAGAAGAAATGAATGCGAATGCCGAGAAGGGCTACGTTCGGAAGTTAGAAACTAACGAGGCAGAAGACGGTCCAAGCTGTTACCTCCCACACTTTCCAGTCATTAGGGAAAATAGAGAGATCACTAAAGTACGCACAATATTTGACTCGGCTGCGAGTTGCAAGGGCGTTTCCTTGAATGTCGCGATGCTTACGGGCCTAAACTTCAAAGAGATGTCCTGCAGATAGACTGAGACCTGTCGCGCTAGAAGCGGACGTCAAAGAAATGTTTTCTCGGGCTGTCCCCGCTGAGAACGACCGCAAGTATCAAAGACTGTTATGGAGAGATCTCGATCCCACAAGGCCCGTGGATGTATATGAAGCAGTCCGTTTAACCTTTGGAGACAGAGCATCCCGTTATCTCGCGCAGCCACACCCTAGGCTTTAAAGAGAACTATCCAGCAGCAGCTATGGTTCTGCTCCGAGATATGTACATGGATGATATCTTTCACTCAGAAGAAACTGTAGAAGACGCCGTTCTCGTCCATGAAGACTTGACAAAGGTCCTGGCTGGCGCTGGTTTCCGTGCCAAAAAGTGGTGTAGTAATCGAACAGAGGTGCCAGAAGAAATCCCACAATAGGATCGAGCAACTGGAGTAAAGCTAGACGACTCAGAACTTCCGAGTGTCAAGACATTACGAGTCCATTGAAATGCGAATGAAGATGTTTTCACGTTTATTGTCAAAGAAATCAACCTCTCCTTTTACACTAAGAGAGGACTGTTAAGTCGTAATGTTGCACTGTTTGATCCATTGCAGGTCTTGGCGCCATACATCATCTGAGCAAAAATTGCATTACAAGAAGCCTGGTTGCGTGGTCTTGAATGAGATGAAGAGTTTCCTGACGATTTAAAGTTGACCACTCATCAGTGGGCCAAACAGTTGCCAGAAGCTCCACAGGTCAAAATCCCAAGTGGCTATTGACATTACGAGGAGGCAGTGGAAGATGTCTCACTTCATATATTCGTTGACGCGTCACGACTAGGCTATGACGCAGTAAGCTACGTCAGATACGGACACGTGGGTGGACAGATCTCAGTTGCCCTGGTAACATCCCACGCCTTGGGTTAATGGCAGCAGCACTCGGAGTGCGGTTAGCTGAAACGGTCTCTGAGAGGATAGAAATTCCGCTAAGTCGACACACCCTGTGGACGAACAGTATGGACGTAATCTACTGAATTCAGGGTCACTCAAGACGACTGAAATCGTTTGTTACTATTCGAGTAGCCGACATTCAACGGAAATCGGACCCAGCTCAGTGGCGACATTTACCAGGAGAACAAAACCCCACTGACGACGCAACAAGAGGTCTGGCCCTAAAATACCTATTCACTGAAAGTCGCTGGTTCTAGGGTCCTGCCTTTCTACATGAGAGGGGGGGGGACATCCTGGCCTTTAGAAAGTCGCCTCGGTTTGAGTGATTGTAGTGAGGAAGGTAAACAAGAGCTGGCTAAAATCAACCTCACTTCTCAATATAAGCAGTCCCTGCCCTTGTTTGACATGGAGAGGTTTTCTTCCTGGGGCCGATTGTTAGGAGTTGCAGCTTGGATCGTGAGATTCATAACCAAAAGTAAAAGAGGAAGAATTCAGAAAAGCCAGGAGACCGGAAACAAGCAAAACTACTCATTGGAAAAAGTCCTAGAAACGGAGGAAATCAGTAGCGCAGAGAGGTACTGGGTTTGAGCAATTCAAAGAGAACGCTTTTCGGTGGAATTGACGACCTTGAGAGGGGTGGGAAGTGTCTTAAGAAGCAGTCCGCTGTGGAGAGTGTCACCATTTGTGGACAGTGATGGAATCGTACGTGTCGGTGGGAGACTAGAAATGTCCGGTCTACCTTACGATGCCAAACACCCTGTACATGTCATATCATATTACCGAAGAAACTTCACATCTCAAAACTTGTCATCGCCCACATCCATAATCAAGGTCATCATAACCTCGGAGTGAACTTTACGCTTGCTTAATTATTACGACAGAAATACTGGATTGTCAATTAGAGATAAAAAAAATTAAGCGATGGAAACGAGATTGTAATGTATGCAAACTTGGAAGAAAACGCAGAGGTGACCAAATTATGGCAACACTACCTCGATCAAGCTAGACTTGGCACATCATTGCGATGTTTTGCTCATTGTTGAGTCGATTGATGGCCCTTTTGCCATTAAGCTGACGAGAAAGGTGACTTCGTTATCTGTGCCTGTTTACCTGTACGATTACACGGACAGTTTATGTAGAAATAGCTTACTCTCTGGATACAACCAGCTTTCTTAATGCATTTTCCAGAATGGTGGCTAGACGTGGAAAACCGGAGGTGATGATTAGTGACAATGACACGGACTTCAAGTCAACCTATAGAGAATTGCATGACCTAGTCTCAACTTTGGATCAAACTCGGATCAAACAACAGGTATCTCATAATGGAATCCAGCGGCGATTTGCCCCCGCCACCCCCCCCCCTCCCCCTCCTCCGGTGGATCGCATCACAGAGGAATTTTTGAACCCCTTATCAAGTCTGCTACAAAAGCCTTATGTGCAATCCTTGGAGAGTCCAGAACTATGTATGAAGAGCTACTAACGCGGTGGTCGAAGTAGAAGGAATTTTGAATTCCCGCCCGCTCAGTTGTTGTAGCAGCGATCCCAACGATGAGCATGTTTTAACATCAAACCATTTCCTTTACGACCAAATGGATGGACAACTTGCACCCAGGGTCATCGATGATATTGCGTTCAACCCGAGAAATCGATGGCGATTTACACAAGATCTCATCACCAAGTGCTGGAGAAGACTGATGAAGGAATACCTGACGACCCTGAACACTCGAAACAAATGGGATGAGGAGAAACGCAACATTGCTCCCGAGGACAAGGTCCCGATGGTGGATCCCGGCAACCCACGATTGCATTGGCCTTTGGGTCGAATTCAAGAGGTTTTTCCTGGCCCTGACAGGATGGTCAGAGTAGTACGCGTTGTAGCAGGTAGCAAAGATTATTTTCGACCAATTGCAAAGTTGTGTGTAAGGTGAAATCCTTTGTCCAACTTTTGCATTTGACGACTGATTGGGATACTTTACCAGATGCAATTAGGTACCATTCCAACATTTTCAACTTTCAAAGGACACCTTTGAGTATTTCTTAATCTTATTTTATAATTTCTACATTCTTAACTTTAACTTTGTAAATGTAGAATAACTAACGTTCTTAGAACTTTAACTTTCAGCTTTATTGGTATGCAGGGCCCCTCTGGAAACCATTGGACGCAAAAATCTTATATTCTTGGCGAGTTTTTCTTTATTCATACGTGGCAACTGACACGGTTGCCCCTCCCACTCCCCAAGAATCTTTGACAGGCGTTCTTCCAGTTAATTTGATAATCATTTCTTTGCAGAAATGGTAATTAACAAGTAAAAGGCAGCAGATCATTGCGACAAAAAAGACTCCTACACCATGAAAATGCTCCTCTTACTGCTCTTGCTCCTGTGGAATGATAAGGAAGGTGCTCGCGGAACACAAGGTAAGCAGAAATATTGTGTCGATATGCCATCTTTTCTAATTGTCGTAGTTGATTGTAACAGATATAACGGGAGAGGAGGAGTCGTTGAATGAAAAAATTAAAATTAAATGAAAGAAATGTAATGACAGACAGCTTCGAACGACTAGTACATTGAGAAAAACGGTGAGAATATTCGCTCTGGAATTCCACTCGAGACAATTGTTTCGGGATGCGCCCATGTAAACTAACACGCGATAGAAATCTCGAGCTCATAATCTAATTCTTAAGGTTACACATAACCTTGAGAGTGCTACGTTTGTCCAAGTTTTCTTTTTAAGGAAAACAAAAAGGTCTCTATAAAATCTAACATTTCCTTGAAATGAAAGTAAAAACTTAAAACGCGCGCGAGTTATTTAAAAAAAGGTTTTTTAATAGAATTTAATAAAACAGTTAGGTGTCATAATCCTCATAGCGCGTCGACTTTTCGCGCGACACGGCTTCCTCCGGTAGCTCCTATTACAAGGGCCTCATTAGCATTTTTTGTTGGCATGCTATTTCGCAGTTGAGTTCTGGAATTAATGCGTTCTTCCATGCTGCCTATCACTCTTTATCGAGGTCATGAAACGTGCTAAAAAAAAAAAAAAAAAAGGAAGAGAAAAGGCCTGGGAAAGCGAAAATATCGAAGCCAGGACCCAAGAAGAAGACAAAAGCAAAATTTTTCGAAGACAAGAAGAAGACTTTGACCAACAGCGGCAAGGAATCGTGCGTATTTATACCTGTACTCTTACCCCGCTTTTTTCTCTGATTTTTCTTATTTCTTACGAGCGGTGAAGACCTCTCTATAAACGCATGCTGAAGTTCAACAAGGAGAACTTGACTGTTATACTATTATTGCCTTGAAATTCCCACGAAAATCATTTCGCTCGCTGTGAACGCTAGGAGTGCCACGATTTCATTGGCTGGCGGCATATTCTGTTGACATACATCGGAGTAAAGGCGTGACATGTTTACAACTCTTCAAATGGCGATAAAAACTTGCAATAGTTTTTCGCGAGAATACCATCTCTTTAAATGAATTAAGGTGGCTCAAAACAGTAATATTTTCGTGAGCAGCCTGGACTCTAACGCGCACTTCAGCGCGAGGCATCACGCGATCACCTGAGGGGTCGCGAGATAGCGCGCGAGATTTAAAGTTTGCAAAACTCAAAAAAAAAAAACATGGCGGCGCAAGGCCTACTTCGTAAAACTTTGTTTCCGCTAAGTTTAGTCAGCTGTTTGTGATATCGCTTATTTTTATCTTCGAAAACATCTATCTTTCAGGCAATTTCAAATGAAAAAATTTTTTTTTCAACCGGTGTACTGGAGCCTAATCGAAAATTGTGATGCTGATGTTGCGATCGCTCGCGCCGGCTATTAATCTAAAAAAGCAGTAGGAAAAATACTATTCTTCAAGTTTTCTTTGTTCTTTTAACTAGGCCAGTCTCACTTTCGGGTATTTATGGTACTCTTCTTCTACCGCTCATGCTGCTAACGACTGCCTTCACGCGTGCGCAAAGTGCGATCTTGCAAAGTCGAGATTTTGATTTGCGCGTAGAACGCGCGGTAGAAATTCCTTATCCACGAAGCTAATATTTCAAAAACTGATCCCGTGACCCTACCTTTTTAATGCAAAAAATTATTTAACAGCAAAAGCGGAATGCATGTGCGAAATTGTAAAAAACTGTGGAGTGGAAATTTTCCAATCTTGAAATTTCCATTTTTTTTTTTTAATTTAGCAAAATCTACTCCACAGATTTTTTTCTAATTTTCCATGTTTCTTCTCTTGTGTGTAATAAAAAGATTAAAAAAATATATATGGGGTCACCGACTTAGTTGTTAAGATAGATGCAATTGATGGTAAAAAGTGGTTCAAGTTTGCTGCTATGCAACAGAACAGTGCAACCTTAATTTATGACATAAACACAGTGAAAGGTACAGTGGAGAGTTACCTTAAAAAAAATAGCACAGCCATTCAAAACAGTACAGTTCCAAGCCTGGAAAATCGCACTTTGTTCTAAAAGTCTCAAAAAAAAAACAGAAAACTGTTTTGAGCCACCTTAATAGGGTATGTAGCCGTTGGTAGGTTGTCACGAAATTTTGCCAGAACATTCCTTAAGCATCAAGGATCAAAAAGGTGTTGGGTATTTTTTATATCATGAATATTTCTCTTGTGACAGGCGTGAGCACAACAGGGTCGGCAAATTATTCGATACTATAACTTAACGGGTCTATATATATGTTATTGGCGGGCTTGGAGGTCCGTCTATGCTGCCCGAGGCCGCAGGCTTCGGGCAGCATTTTGAAACCCGAGGTCACAGTTTTTCACTATACGGACCGACCCTAAGCCGGACAATAACATGTTTATCTTTTTTTTTTTTTTTTTTTTTTGCGGTAAATTGACTTACAACTGGGTTTGTTTACGCAACTTTTTCAATGAATTGGCTCACGCGCCGTCTACAAACCATTCGTAAGAACATTTAACTAGCGAACGAGCGAGTAACTCAGATACTAGACAAACAAATATGTATTAAAGAACAGTTTTATTTCGAACTACTTTATGTTAGTTTCATTTAGTTCAACAGTTGATTTCTTCAAAAGTGTCTTTCCGGTGTAAAATTTCAAGCAAAGTTTGAAGTTGTACTACAAAAACAATGTCTGTCAGTCGCTGCGAATCTCTCGAAATCAGACTTTTCTAACGTAAATTGAGTGACAGCGAGGAAATTCGTTAAATGTATTCCACAGAAATTCTCTCTAATACTGCAACGATCAGAGAGGTAAACTCGACTGTAATTGACTCATTTCTAGACGTGGATACGCGAAGCGTAGAAAGGACTATTGTTATGGGGCAAAATATGCAAATGTGTCACTCACTCAGATGTAAACTTTTGGTCGATAACATGGAGAGCCTGGGTACCAGTTTCTCCAAAACCTCCAAAGTTGAGAGCAGCCCTTTTGGTTTTTGTGTTTCGCTTTTGTAAATATGTAGTATGTTGCCTAGGGCTTTTGTTTACACATAGATGAAAGCTGGGAGAGGTATTTATGACTTTGGTCATATATCGGTCGCAACAGCGCGGCCGGCGAGGTCAAAGAATTGCTACAAGTGAAAGACAGGAAGTGAGATCGTCTTTACTAGACCGTCGTGGCTCATGCATAGCTTTTTTCTTGCATGGCTAGAGAATTTCATGGTTTTCCACTCGCTTTCTCTCCTTCTAGAGTCCAAGGTAAGCGTAAGGTAGCCTGTTTCTGTATTGTATTTTTTTATGTACACATTGAAATTCTGGCGGTGCTCGTATCTTCAAATTCGAAACCCGTGATTTATTAATTTTGTATTTTCAAATAAGCTTACTTCAAGCAAAAAAATTCAAATTGCTTTATCTTTTAATATTGTTGTTCTTCACTCTACATTTCTTCTGTATTTTATGCAGTTCGACCAGAGTGAGCATTTCTTCATAAATGTTATACAAGTCAGCATCCACGATCGAGTACCGATATGCCCTAAAATTTGAGTGATGGATAGACAAATTAGCATCCAAGAGACTGTGTAGATCTGTGTAGAGAGAGATTTACTGTCCAATCATGTCAAACACATTAAGCCATGTCAAGCAGGCATAGTAGCTGGTGATGTACGTACAATCTTATTTTTGTTCTAGAAACGAGATATTTAAACAACTGGAATCAAAACTTGAAACAGATATAAATTGTACCTGTCAACAACCGTTTTGAATGTTTCTGCTTTGCTGGTGAAATGAACACAAACAATTGCCAAGATAGGAATAAAATAATGTGATTTCCGTTTCCAAGAAAGAACAGTATTGCTATTTTTATTGTGTACATTACAATCTGTAATACCCTTTTTCATTTTGTATTACGTCAAGGTGAGGGGACTCCCTAAAGTTGATTCAAGGTAAAGGTGCACTTTTTGTCAGGGGGGGGTATGACAAAAAGGCAGGGATTTTAAACATTCATTGCCAATTTATTCACGAAAAGGGAAGTAATGGGTCTACTGTAGATAGGCGAAAGGGGTTTCAAGCTTAAAGCTACATGTACCTGTACTCCTCAAACTCATTAAAAATTCATCAAGTTTAAACAAAGGAAATCGTGACCGTGACGGTGTTTGGATATCTGATCTTAATTAGCATAGATTTTTACGATTTTAGTTCTCCGTTTCTCCTTAGTTTTAGTTTTGATTGAGAAGATATATCAAACACTCAAGACAGTGTTTGACCACATTTCCAAACAGCTCGAAGTTTGTCAAAAATACTGCGCTACACGTAGTATTTTTAACTCTCTTCTTGGTGTTTGGAAATGTGGTCAAGCGCTGTCTTTCGTGTTTGATATATTACACGGTACAAGAGGTAGTAGGTGATTTCATGGCAGAGTATCATTTCAGCCAAACTTTTTCAAGTAGCCCTCTCTGGGAGGGATGCTGAAAGCTGTTTGTAGTGATTCTTATAATATTTGCAGAAATACTTTTCTCTCTATTCCCATTTACCAGCTAGATAAAATCATATTACTAATATTTGTAATATCTTTTATTTATTTATTCAACTTTGCCAAACTAATTAAAATACTTGTATACATTTCTAGTATTAGGCAGGGACATCAGACCACTACAACTTAGCCAATTACAGTGGATCCCTCATAATATCCGTGTCCCACTGAAGTAAAATTAAATTGTGCAAAATATTCTTGGCATTCTTGAGCTGATTGCCTTGAATTATGAACGTTAAAAGCATGTGACATATATACTTTCTGCATAATTGCAATACAGCCTTTTCATAATGCAACACTTGCTGGTTAACTGAAGAATCACCACAACCAAATTACCTTGACCCAAAATGCACTGCTGACTCGCTAATGTTATACATGTTATGACCAATAACTCTGACTGGGTGTTAATTTGAGACTGGTGAATATGGTGAACTCTCATTTAATGGCTTCCTTGTGCAACAGACTGTAGAAGTCAATTGACACTACATGTACAAGTTAATATAATATTAATTATTTTCCAATGCCAATCAAAGTTAATTGATACATTCCACTTTAAAATTTTTAAGCGGTGTGTATAAGCAGCCTGTAATTTGATCTTTGTTTACTTGCCTAGTCACACTGCACATGTACTACTTGAGCGTTCAACAAGGCTTTTAAAAAGTCATTTCAAAAATTATCAACTATAAACTAATCATAGATCAAGTAAATGTATGTAGGCAATGTATCCATGACTTCTTCATAGTTTCCTTTGATTTACTTAAAATTGTACAGAGGGAGACACACAGGATTACGCACCATTAAGGCGCCGAGCTACAGACGGCCAAACGAACTCTCACAACTTCAAAAAGCTCAATGGAATTTACTTACAGTGACTTTCCTTGCCATTTAAAGGTGAATAGAGATAAACCAGCGTTGATTAATCGTCTATGGAAGTGTAAAAAGGGCGAAAGATTGACAATTACCGCTAATTCGTTCTCGAAAGTAGATCAACTCGACGGATTCCGTCCGCCTTGGCGGTCCGGATAAGAAAATTTCGCCCGCTCCAGGAACCAATCAGATTGCAGAATTTGTTGAATTTCGCCCGCTCACGAGCTGACAAAAAGATAAAAAACGATCAAAAAAAAAAGATAACCAATAGGAAGACAGGAAAACCCCAACACCCTTTGAGAGATTCTGGCTTGCTGTTTAACACTGTGCAGTTCTTAAGAGGTGCCCTCTGTAAATTTCAACTATAACCATTTGGACCAGAAAAAATCAAATTCCTCAAACTTTCTCAGATGAATGGTCTAGATAAGTGATTCACAAAAATATAACTTTCAGTTCAATTCGATTCGTATTTTAGCGCTGGGGCCACCATCTTGGTTTTGCCCCTCTGAGAGGGCTTTCAGCGGCCATTTTAGGGCACATTTTTAACAATTTGCCATACAAAGAAAACGGTATAAATCCGGGTAAAAACTCTTTATTCGAGACAAGCAAATGTTTCTTGTTACATTGAGAGGCTGTTTTGGAAATTTGATCATTACCTGATTCTTTTACAGAATTTTAAATTTCTTCCTTTTCAGACTACTCATGAAACGCCATAAAAAAGGCGACATTTAAAGGAAAATATCGCCAAAAGTACATCACTCGAGATTCCAAAACTACCCTCCACTTAAAGAGCAATGTCTTACCTGTAAAAACATGCAATAAAATTTTGAGGCAGTTAAAACTGTCAAATGTTAGAAGAAGTTTAAGCTGTGCTTTTGTCAACAAAGATCGCCGTCCTAATTAGCATAATAACGTGAAAATAACGATGCACAGAGAAAATAATGATATATTCCACTCACCTCGCGACATGTCGACGACTGGATGTTCCACGATGCCTCATGTTATATTTCCAGTATGTTTCAGCCACATTTTCGGTGATTAGTGTACGAAATCACTCTCAGACATCGCCACGGTTAAGCAGATTTCAACTCTCCGAAGCCCGCTTCGATTCATAGCATCTATCAATATTATTTGTCTTTCGTCTCATAAGCCGCCGTTTACAAAAAGTTTAACAGTTTGCTGAGATCCTAACTGACCCAGAAGTCAGTTAGCAGCCTTTAAAATCCTCCTCTTAATCGAGGATTCTCATCAAGAGCTCGTTTAAGCTCAGTTCTGTTTTGATCTGTTGTGCACCCGCCATTATTCCACAGATTGCGTCACATTTGACAAATGCACATTCCAACGGGTTGGAGTAGGGTGGGTAGGAAGTGAAAATGTAACCGACATTAAACCCATTTTACGCATTTCTGTGACTAAACTAGTAACTGGCTTTACCAGGCATTTTCTAGGTTATTTTCACAGGGTAGGTTGGGAAGGTGGGGTCCGTGTATTAAAAAAAAACAGAAAAAAAGAAAAACGACAGATATCAGGTCAAAAGATTATGATCTGTGTATCTTGATCAGCTTTATCAGTTCATCAGTGAGGCCCTATTAGGGGTTTTCAGGATACTGGATATTTGGGTAAAAAAATTAATAAGATGCAAGAAACTTAGGGGAAAAATCAATGGGGTAGAGCATGTTTAGATCAGATAAAGCGGGACAGTTGTGTCTTTCGCTGCCGGAAGTGCCATCAAATTTTGCAAAAGACAACAGACTGACGAATAGTGCGCAGGAAGTAATGATAAGCGATGTTTTATTGAAACTCCTTACATTTTCTTAGCCGTTTCAGTTTTGCATCAGAAAAGAAAATGCTCAGAAAATTACTGAAGGGCAGTTAAGGACGGTGCCTTCTTTTTTGTGGGCACACGGTCTGTGCATTACGTAAGGCATGGTTTAAACGCTAGGCGCGCGCTTGGGTTGGAACTAGTGACGTAATTAAATACCCTACCGAGCGTGCGCCTAAAAAAAAAATCCTATTGTGGCCGAAACAAATTTCGCACTAAAATTACGAGCCTGTACTAAAACCGGGATTACCGGAAAAGTAGCATATCGCTAAGCACTACCTGTGAACGGCTTCCAGCTGAAAAACGAGCTTTTATCGTATCCGTAGAAAAAAATGATACTGAAATTCAACTGTAGATGGCATAATGCGCGCGCAAAACAACTGCGAGAGACGTCAATGTTTAAGTTACTTGGGAAGTAACAGGAAAAAATGTAACGGACACCGACAAAGTTTTCGAAAGGATGAAACAACTCATCTAACTTTTGAAAAGGGGATGATTACAGCTACATTTTATGGTATGAATTGGAAGTGGCAACCCTATTCAACATTGCATTAGTTTTTGGCTGTGAGGAAAAGTTATGTAGACTGTATTTTGGCTAAGCCAGAGGAGTGCTGTCCAGGGACGCTCAAAGCGCAGTTGCGACGATTCTGTTACTAAATACATATCAAAAGTGGTTTTTATGTTACCACTTACCACGTAGTTTAAAGATGTTTTTTAATATGTTTAGTTTTCTGCATGTAAAGGCGAACCTTGGGAGAATCTGTGAAGAAATATCTTTACCTTTTTTTCAGAAAAATGCTACCGTCAGCAGTAGCTAATTATCTCGGAAAAATTAATGACTACCCCCAGTTTTCTTTGTGGATTCTAATAACCCTGGGTAAGATCTACTTTTTCCACGTTTTCTTAATCTGGCGGAAACACGTTTGTATTTTGTAGGCACCATTCGCTATGAGCCTGAGGCACCCCACAGCCGTTAATGTCGTTCAGTTCTGTAATGGAGCACAGCTGCATGTCTGCACAAGACTAGTTTTCAACCCTATGCAGGGCGCTTTAAAATACCCGCATCTATCAAGCGAAGCACTAATGTTGACGCTTAGCTTTTTAAAGACATTATAGATGCGTTTAAGGCACACAAGTTGAATGAGTCATAAGCAATTGGATGAGTTAACTGACACTTGTCAAAAATATCTGCCGCTTGATTCTCAGCGGTTGTTGTGTATTCTTGGAGGACCTTCTCCTGTCTGTTTCTGAGCTTTGAAGCCATTCTCGAGAGGAAGGATTCAACGTGGCAAGGAGTCAGGAACTCATTAGAAGTTTAAGCATTTAAACTGTGGTTAATGAGCGCTGTAATCTACATCATAGCTGTCATCTAAGGTTGACGCCAGTTCGGTTATCTTCCCCCTATTAGCCATTGTGCAGTAACCTTAGGTCAATGTCCAATGCAACCCAATAGTTTTACCATATGGGAAATCATATGACAAAGCTCCCCGTGATTTTCCACCATGCTCTCATGTGATTTCAGCGTGCTATACCCCAACTCCCTCAATCCCCAGTTAGTAAAACCCCATTGTTTTCTGACCCTGTCCCAGTTGTGAGCTAGTATTCAAGCTAGGCCGTTCTCCGCTTTCCCCTCCCTCCCTCCCTATATTGGTAGCTTTGTCCTTTCCCATCTTTTTCCTCCATGTGGTTGTAATTACCTTTCATGAGAAGGTGGCTTTCGCCTGCTGAACCTTCTCGGTTTCTTCACTGCCACGTTCTATTTGTTATATTGTGTGTAAACCATAGCTGCTTAGTCAATAAAGGTTTTTCGGTGGCAGGGAAGTGCAACTAGGCTGCACTTTGCCCCACAGTAAGTGCTATGGCCACCCTTGGAAATAGGTCCGGATCTCTCCAGGATGGTGTCATCGTACCATCTGACCTATTGTCCTCCCAGAGGGGCACCCCCTCTTCTGGTCCATCCTATGTTACTCCAAAGAAATAGGTCCGGATCTCTCCAGGATGGTGCCATCGTACCATCTGACCTATGGTCCTCCCAGGAGGGCACCCCTCTTCTGGTCTCCTTAGTAACATAGGTTCCCCTAGAGACGCCGCTACTCTAGGGGAGATAGGCTCTGTCTTCCCTGCCACCCATGTTTTGCCACCATAATCAGTGTTTTGTTTCTATTTCCTGTATATACCCAGCAAAGGGGAAGGGGGGGGGGTGCAATGTTGTTACCCATATAAATGTCCTTGCTGGTACTGTTAGATCTGCCCCTCCCCCTGTGTGGGTGTGGCTTTAATAATTTACACTAAATTGCACACCAGCAGGGTCTCATTAATCACAGGTGAACCGCCTAATTCTGGCCTCATCTTTTCAGCGCCTCGTCTTTTGTGCTACAGTAGTTGCTTCTACTTTTATGACCGTCTCCTGACCCGAGAAAAACTTTTCTTCAAGGTAGTTCTTTTTGTTTTTCATTGAAACGAGTAGCCTTTTTCGTCACTTTCAGAGCCCAGCCTTAAGGTTTAATTTCTTCAGCAAGGACTAGTGGAAGAGTAGAATTTGCTAGGACAGGGTGAACACCACGATTGTCGCTATATCATATTTTGGCCTTGTCAAATAGGGTTTCCCTTTCAGGAACAAGTCAACACGAACCGTACCGTAAATTGTTCTTCAGTAATTTTCTGAGCATTTCCTTATCTGGGGCAAAATTGGAACCGCTTAAAAAAGGAGTTTCAATAAAACGCCGCTTATCACTACTTCTTGCGCACTACTTTTCAGTCTGTTGCCTTTTGCAGCATTTGATGGCATTTCGGGCAGCGAATGACACAAGTATAATGCTGAACAACAACAACAACAACAACAACAAAAACAAGAGGCTTTTTATTGGAAGTCTATCGGTATTCTATGTAATAGATGAAAATTCTCGTCAAAAACTAATGGCTGTCAATGAGATTAGGATAGTTGTTTACAAATATAGTGTGGAATGTTGTGTCTCGATCTCTTTGCAGACACAAAGGTTGCCATGTAAGAACTTCGGGTTAAGCGGTACAGAATTCGGGACACATTTAATTTTCTCTTTATTTCTCCAGCTCCGTCTTTATCTATTTATTCAGTGAAACAAATGTGGGCTTCGAAATTAGTAACAAGGAGCTACGTTACCTAACCTCAAAACCCCTAAAATCTGATAAAAAACTTTCCTATTCCACCGTGATATAAGTATTAAGAGTCCAGAATAACTGCTTATAGCAATTGACATACTTTTATTTTATCCTAAATAGCAGACCATTGTTGAGGCCCCATAGTGGGAGGGAGGGGTGTGTGTCGGTGTATCCCTTATCCTTGTAACTTTTGTGCTAAATATCTTGTATTCTGTTAAATCCAGCTCAACGATTTCCTACTCAATTAAGGTTACAGTATACCTTCGGGTCGGCAATTTTCTTCAAATTTGGATTTTTGGGTCAAAATAGTGGTCGAAGAATAATCTCTAATTTCTGAAAAAATTTTTTGAAAAAGGCTAAATATTGGCGGAGAAATGGCGGTTTTACGTTTTCACCGGAAGTAAAAGTTTACCTCTTGATTGACAGCCCTATGGCGCGTATGTAATCAACCGAGACGATTTTCGCGGGAATTACCTATATGGATGTCACGTCACGAATTGACTACTCAGTTGATCAGCATTGTTGTTCTGACTACCCAGCATTTTTGGTGTTAGGCGTGTCTCTATTAAGTTATAAGAAAACATAGACCACGTTTAAACCATGGACCAGTTGGAAAAAGCGAAAACAGCGAAGAACGAATGAAAATACATCAATGAGTGAAGAAGCGAAAGTTCGCCACGCGGATGAAGCTATAGTTATCGTATAAGGCGGGTAAATATTCGTGGTAAGAGAAAAGAAAGGTTCTGTAAAAATTTCGGAACTTGACCGCAATAACAGGGATGTTGACAGAGACTCTTCTGATGAGTCCGATATCGACTAATCGTCGGACTCATTGGGACCATTTGAAATATTATCCATGCACAGTTGCCCACACACAGTTGCTCTCCGCGCTTTCTTTTGTTTGTTTCCTTTGCTCAGCCACTCTAGCGTTCGTATCCTTTTTAGTCTCCCCCATTTTGCCAGACCAGCTTCAAGAAAAACCGAGCTACAGAAAAATTATCTCTCTGCCTTCGGTTCCTTGAGCGCATTGCGAAACACAAGAGTTTTTTAGAGATTCGCGCGTAAATTTCACCAGGAGGTTAACGGTAGTAAACTTTCCCTGCACTGATTGGCTTAGTTATCTGAGAACCCAGTTGAAGGCGTTTGTGGGCGGAGTTTGTTTGCGAAGCAGAAAATTTTTCTTGTCGCTGTTTTCTCGAATAAATTTTTTCACTTGAAGAAGACATTCTAAAAAGTTATAACTCAAAGGGAATTTGTTCAATTACTCTTAAATTTGGACAGTGGCTAGTTTAACATATAAACTACAAAAGCGTGTCTGGGAATTGTTAATTTCGAAATACTTTTTCTTCGAGAGCGATTTTTGTACGATCACTCCACATTTTTTTAATCCTATTCGAAAATGTTCTGTAACTTTTTACTGCAATTGAATATGCCAAAACGCAGACACGTTTTTTGAGCGCTTTGGGCCCTGAAACCGAGGAAAAAATTAAATTGGCGAAAAACGAAATTCGCTTTGACTTGTAGCTTTCGAAAGGTGATTCGGGCGCTCGCGTTTAGTGGTCGTGAAAAATTCGACAATTCCTTTTCTTTCAAAATTCTTGGTATAGTTTGATAGCCAGCTCCATAAGCTTTAATTTGATATAGGGGTTTAGGTATCTACAGCTTAAACTGCACGCGCTACATCGCTTGCGCGCGAGACACCCCTGAAGGTATACTGTAACCTTAATGTCCTGTTTTATCTGATCTAAACATGCTCTACCCCGTTAATATTTTCCCTAAATTTCTTGCATCCTATTATCTTTTTACCCAAATATCCAGTATCCTGAAAACCCCTAATAACGCCTCACTGATGAACTGATAAAGCTGATCAAGGTACACAGATCATAATCTTTTGACCTGATACTGTCTATCGTTTTCTTTTTCTTTTTTTTTTCTTTCTTTTTAACACACGACCCCCCACCTTCCCCGCAAAAATAACCTATACGCTGCGTTTTTAAAGCATGGTACTGGCCATGCGGTTGAATGTTTAAATGTTTAGGCTGGCCTTGTCCAGCCACATTTATTCTTTTGCTTTTCGAGACACCAATCTTGACACTTGCGCCCCGAAACACGTGATGTGGCAACGCGTGTTTCGGGGCGCAAGTGAGTTCAAAATACGGAACTTGATATAGTGAACGGGTCATTTTGCAATTTATGTGCGTTGGCTGTTGGGCTGGCGTTACATATCTTCCCTACACAGTGCTGACGAGCCCCAAGAAGGGCAAAATAGCTGTGCACTGTTGCGATCGTACTTTATCGGTACTTGTCATGTTGGTGTCTCGAAACGTTTTTCACGTAGTATCAGCCTTGCAGTCTATTGTTTAACCTAGAAAATGCCTGCAAGCAGAAGCTCGTCTTCAAATCATTCTGGTAAAGCCAGTTACTAGTTTAGTCACAGAAATGCGTAAAATGGGTTTAATGTCGGTTACATTTTCACTTCCTACCCACCCTACTCCAACCCGTTGGAATGTGCATTTGTCAAATGTGACGCAATCTGTGGAATAATGGCGGGTGCACAACAGATCAAAACAGAACTGAGCTTAAACGAGTTCTTGATGAGAATCCTCGATTAAGAGGAGGATTTTAAAGGCTGCTAACTGACTTCTGGGTCAGTTAGGATCTCAGCAAACTGTTAAACTTTTTGTAAACGGCGGCTTATGAGACGAAAGACAAATAATATTGATAGATGCTATGAATCGAAGCGGGCTTCGGAGAGTTGAAATCTGCTTAACCGTGGCGATGTCTGAGAGTGATTTCGTACACTAATCACCGAAAATGTGGCTGAAACATACTGGAAATATAACATGAGGCATCGTGGAACATCCAGTCGTCGACATGTCGCGAGGTGAGTGGAATATATCATTATTTTCTCTGTGCATCGTTATTTTCACGTTATTATGCTAATTAGGACGGCGATCTTTGTTGACAAAAGCACAGCTTAAACTTCTTCTAACATTTGACAGTTTTAACTGCCCCAAAATTTTATTGCACGTTTTTACAGGTAAGACATTGCTCTTTAAGTGGAGGGTAGTTTTGGGATCTCAAGTGATGTACTTTTGGCGATATTTTCCTTTAAATGTTGCCTTTTTTATGGCGCTTCATGAGTAGTCCGAAAGGGAAGAAATTTAAAATTCTGTAAAAGAATCAGGTAATGATCAAATTTCCAAAACAGCCTCTCAATGTAACAAGAAACATTTGCTTGTCTCGAATAAAGAGTTTTTACCCGGATTTATACCGTTTTCTTTGTGTGGCAAATTGTTAAAAATGTGCCCTAAAATGGCCGCTGAAAGCCCTCTCAGAGGGGCAAAACCAAGATGGTGGCCCCAGCGCTAAAATACGAATCGAATTGAACTGAAAGTTATATTTTTGTGAATCACTTATCTAGACCATTTATCTGAGAAAGTTTGAGGAATTTGATTTTTTCTGGTCCAAATGGCTATAGTTGAAATTTACAGAGGGTGCCCCTTAAACATTACTGCTTGCGTTTGATACCCGATTAATTCGGCCGAATGACAGTCGGTCGTTTTCCGTTTTCCAGCTTCTTTCTTCTCAACAAACGTTCGCGCGAAAAGTTTCCAGTCGATAGATTTTTTTTAAATTTTTGCTGCGGTCAGATAATGAGTTACTTGCGTCAGAAAAAAAAATTGGGGGTCATCGACCGCGTTTCAGAGATAAAGCGCGCACGTGTGGAAAACTGCCCTGATTTTGAAAAATTGGCGCACGTACTTCAACATGGTCTACAGGGGTTTATAGTTAAAGTTATCGAAGGTGAGTCAACGGAGGCAGACGATCTTAGTCATATTTTATAGGGTGGGTCTGTTGCGTAAATAATTCTAAACGTTAACAACGTTCTCACAAAACTTAACTCTTCAAGAGGCATTTGAAACCGTTGCACAGATAAACGATGAGTTAAAACGGAATTCGATGGTACATTTTGCAAAAATTGAAACTTCTAGTCGATAGATTTTCTTCATTTTTTCGCTAAACGTAGAAAATCGGTAGAAAAAATTATCCATCAAAAGAAAAATGGGGGTCACCGAACGTCCAAGATCGTTAAATTCAGGAAAAGCTATAGAAATGACCATCTGCCCTATCGTTGCTCATTTTATTACTTAGCGCGCGCGCGCTCATGCATGACGTAACGTGTGAATTTGCGTGCGCAGTAAGGATGCGCAGAAACAATTAGCGCGAACGTCCTTAAAGTGAGTTGGAGCCGTTTGGGCATGAAGTGTTTTCGTTAATGAGAGCGGAAGGGGTTGGGTGAGGGGGGGAGGGGTGGTCGTCTGCTCTGTCCCCTAAGCAATTCCCTAGAACTACCACTGATAGAAAACCAAAGTGTTGGTAGACATTCCAACCTAATAAATTTCTGCTTAATTACATTCCCAAATGTGATGGGAACATCGACGAAAGACGTTTTCAGCCAATAAAATCAAGTAAATGTGTCATCATGACGTCGCATTACGCTAGAGTACCTGTAGCTATATCCCAATTATTCTATTTTAATTTGGTGGCCAAAGCATGAGCGCTTTGCCTGGTGCGGGTCTTTGACGGGTTTTAGGTGAAGCACTCAGACAGTATTCATTATTCCTGTTTTATGGTCTAAGGTTATCCTATGCATACCTGTTGTGCAATGTGTTTTCCCAAAAACAACTCTTACACATACAGTCAAACCTGTATATAACGGCCCAGTATATAGCGATCACCCTGTGTATAACGGTCACTGAACAACTTCCCAAAAATCGTCCCTTGTATTTACTGTTAAGTTGACCTGCATATAGCGGTATATAACCTGTATATAACTGACGCGGTCAGCCTTTAGACTTTCTGAATCCACAATTTCATGAATATTTCATGTATTTACCTGTATATAAACCGTCACGAAATTGGGTTAATGACAAGCTTTATTCATAAGCAGTCACCAAGGCAGAGGTCTCACAAAAATACAAATATTAGTACTGAACACAACTGCTAATACATGTCATTGCCTACGTCCGACAAATGCTTGCGGCAGATAACATTAAAGTGTCGTCGCTTTCAAACAATAGTTACTGTAACTGTAACAACACAACTGTACCACACCGTTTTCACTTTCGTCATAGTTGCCTGATTATAACACTGTACTGTACTTATTTGTCTCAAATTGTTGTCAATAAACGTAAATTGAGTGATTTTCCACTTGAAAACATTGTTCATTAGCTT
>NC_138145.1:35937147-35987147 GCF_964199315.1 Orbicella franksi | reverse complement strand
CGAGGAAATCGTTGGCTTTGTTGAGATCTGGCATGATTGTGAAAGTATCATCCACGTACCGTTTGTAGAAAGAAGGGAGCTCGTCCATGAGACCAATTTTATCGGCGACTAACACATACAATTACCCACTCGCAAAATGGCTGGAAGAGAAATTAAAGCCTCTGTCAACCAATGCTTACATGATCAGCGATATCTTTCAATTCTCCGAAGATATCAGAAACATTCCTGTTGATGCTGACCATATACTCGTATCATACGACGTGACGGCTCTGTTTACCAATGTTCCTGCTCACGAAACCATCGGAATACTTGCCGAAAAAGCTTTTGTTGGAAACTGGTTTAATAACACCTACAATCTAAACCTCACCAAAGACCAACTTATGGAATTGCTCAAGCTTGCAACTACAAACCAACTCTTTCAACTTGATGGTACCTTTACGAACAAGCAGAGGGCGTTGCCATGGGCTCTCCACTTGGGCCACTATTAGCCAACACCTTCATGTGCTCCATAGAAGAAAAATTAGAAGAGAAAAACGAGCTCCCTTCTTTCTACGAATGGTACGTGGATGATACTTTCACAATCATGCCAGATCTCAACAAAGCCAACGATTTCCTCGATAAACTGAACTCTTGCCACGAGAACTTAAACTTTACTATGGAAATAGCCGAGCAGGATACTATTTCCTTTGTTGGCATGAACATTACTAAATGTGGAAACAGACTTGAAACATCAGTACACAGAAAGTCCACAAACACGGGCCTGCTCCTTCACTATCACAGCCATGTGGACAAACGTTACAAAGGGTGTTTACTTTCCACAATGATAAACCGCGCTTATCGCCTGTCATCGACTCCTACCGCGTTTTCTGAGGAATGCGACACGCTTCGAACTACCTTTCTAAACCTGGATTATCCTGTAAATTTGATCAATTCTTCGATTAACAAATTTCTACGCAATATTGATAATATTACTGCGCTTGATGATGCAAGTGATGGCACCTCTAATATCGTGGTACTACTACCATTTAAAGATCAACAATCAGCCAACTCAGTAAATGAGAAATGCAAAATCTGAGCGCAAAAATTGGAGTACAAATAAAGCCTGTCTTTAAGTCAAAAAAGAACAGTCAAGTCCTCGCCCCGAAAGAGAAGAAGCCGCCGATTGTCAACAATCAGTGCGTGGTCTACAAATTTCAATGTGATCTGTGCGACACAGATTATGTCGGGTACACAACGCGACACTTGCACCAACGCATTGGCGAGCATAAACATTCTGCAATTGGAAGACACTTGGAAGACCATGGCCTATCGAAGTCTGATTTGAAGGACAAACATTTCTCGATTTTGAGAAAAAGTAGAACGAAGTTTGACTGCTTAATATTCGACATGTTGTTTATTAAGGAGCTAAAACCTGGGCTAAATACCCAGAAGCTGCAGAAGGACTCCGTTCGAGCCAAACTGCTTACGTGACACTGCGTGCAAATATTTCTCGCATTTAATAGTGTTTTATTTAAGTCTCTAAGGATTTGTTTTGTACATTTATATTCAAATAACGTTTTCTTATTCATTTTGACTTGAAAATGACGTTGAGTAAACGTCGAAACGTCCTCGCTTTCTAGAGTTTTTTACAGTTTTTTAGAGTTTTTAACCGTGATGGTTTTAACTTTTGTCTTATCGCAATGTTTTATAGTTAAATTATTGACATGTATTTCATTCACTTAAAAGTACTTCGTAAAAATAATTGATTTTCACCATGTGCGAAACCTTCAAATGGATTAAGCTTCTGGTGGTTGCATCGTAGAAGGATGGTCTACAGATTCCTGTAAAAATTTCTTTGGGCAAATGATTGTGAGCGACGCGAGAGCTTTTCAAAGTACGTTAAAAATGCAGATATTTGACCATCCGTCGTCAAATTTCAATTTACGGGTTAGACATATATTTTAGCACGCGCCACATGTCGTGAGCTATATTAAGTTGAAATAGACACAGAGCTGATATTTTCGAAATGTTCTAACCTTATTTGCTGTAAAAGGCTGGTCCCAAAGCCGATTTGACGTGTTTCCGTCACCATTCGTCGCACGGCTAAAGCAGAAGTTTGCTTTTGTTTACACAACGTCCGATGTACATCGCCAACTGGCAACTTATTTAATGGTCGAATACCATGAATCTATAACCCTCTTTCGACACATATGATCACCACTGCATCTAAGTCAAAAACGGCTAAGTGATTTGTAGATAGTTGCTTCCTTTGTACTACACCAAATATTATGTGTGATCATCGTTTGATCTATTGCTGCTTCAATCCTTGCTTGCAGCGGTTCGTTGTTTGTTCGTCACGCAATGCTGTCATTCCATTTTAGGGGCTGGGGGTAGGACAATTTCTATCCTAATACGCAAGGATCCGTAAGGCTTGGAGCCACAGGGAGCACACAATCTTGTTGAGTAGGAAGAGATTAAATTAAGCAATGAAAAACAGTCCGGGATCATTATCAGATTTGATAACCATGTGACGTCACAACATGGCGGCCATTTCAAAAACCGGGAAGTTTCGTATTCACTTCGCTTTGCTCGTTATTTGTTCGATTATACTCGGGTAATTTACCCATAATTCTATTCGATAATTACCAGAAAAGAAGGAGCCTCACGTGTTTTGAAGATGGCGGTTGAAGACCAGCGTAAACGATGTAAAATGCTACTCGTAAAGTGAAACAGCGCTTGCAATTTTGCATCCAAACCAGGTATGTTTTTCATTTTGTCATTAGATTTAAGTTACCTGGCGGTTTTTGCGAAAATCACAAAAAATATGTCGTTAATCTTCACGCCATATTCTTGGGATTTAACGTGTTTTTAGTGTTGTGCACGATCTGTGAAAAAAGTGCACGGGGGTATTTTGATTTGCGATGTGTTGTTCGTAACGGCGGCCATATTTACAGCTGTAATCGATATGTTCCTAGGTATTGAGATGGCGGATGCTGGTACCCATAGAATCAAAATAGCAAATTTATGTCGATTTTGTGGATATAGCTTGGTCATTACATAGGGTAAGTTTATTGTTGTCGAGTTTTGCAGCATTAAATTTTCGTTCCTTTTAGGCCTGACAGACACGCACCATTCAACTTTAAGAATTACTGGTGGCAAAATCAAGGGGTACGTAAAAGTAACTTACATAAATCATCTAAGCCCCTTCAGAAAAAATTATAGCTCTTAGTGAGTCGCTCGATTCATGGTACGGTAGTCCAGGTGGTCGGGAAACCACTTCCGAATCTAACATTAGTTGTTTATTTTCTTTTGAAGGGTTACCATGAGGTCAAAATCAAGGGGCCAGAAGGAACTCCTTTTCATGTCCTTCCTGAAAATTGGAGACAAAGACTCGTTCGCACTTCGTTGTGTTTTGCCGGAAATTAGAGAAATACCCGAGACACTTTTAGACGTGCCACAGTCTGGTATCCAAGAGCGCTAAGAAAAATTACACTCTGAGAGA
The DNA here is from genome assembly GCF_964199315.1 of Orbicella franksi. Classification (NCBI taxonomy): domain Eukaryota; kingdom Metazoa; phylum Cnidaria; class Anthozoa; order Scleractinia; family Merulinidae; genus Orbicella; species Orbicella franksi. Next base: position 35,983,666 of record NC_138145.1, on the reverse strand, counting down.
AGTTGCTGGAAGACAGATACGCCGGGTGCAATACTTCATAAACAGGGAACTAAAACACTTTTCGGACTGCGGGAAAATCGACAATCACGTTAAAGGGTAAGTTGCCTATATTTTAGAGTCAATTTCAACAACTCGCGGTCCTGAAATATTTTCCGGAAATGCCGGCCAAACTAGGTCAGTTTTCTGGCACACCAGTCGTTATATAATGAAGCTTGTTGTTGGATTTAGCGAGTGAACTATGGTACGAAAACATATTACTTGAATTATAGTTTCTTTTATATGAATCGGTCATTAAAAGCGTTTTTCCATATCACCGAATGCACAACAATAGACTACTGATCTACAACTAAAACAATTTTTTTCCGGAAATGCCAAGACTTCCAAGTTTACTGTCACATCTCACGACATAAAGTGTTGCATGTACCCATCACACTGAACGGAGGTGTATCACGAATTAAAGTAAATATACCTGCTATATTTTTGTTGTTGTGCCAGAACCATATCAGGCGAGCCCACAACGACAAAGATAACTCCAGTGCATCAAAGATGGAAACGAAATGTACAATACGGCAGAGGGGATTGAATTAGCAATCGCAGAAATGGAATTAGGCGTGGGATGGGATATGGCCATCGAGGTAAGCTATTCTATCTTCAGTATATCTGGACAGAGAGTCGACAGAGGGAGGGTCGCGAACTGTTTCGATACTGTTATTTCCATTTCATAGTAATGAATCATAGTAGGGGATGTTTCGGTCCTAGCCACGCTTCGCTCATGCAAATTGAACGAAATTCAGTTACAGCTCGCCGCTTGGAATATAGAAGCGACTTGTTCAGCGTCAATTTGTGAACTCAAGATGTATTTACTGTTAGTGTTTCGTTTATATTTTATACAGACTGTTGAACAGCCAGCTTCTCCAACTACCAAGAAAATGAAGCCTGAGTGAAAATAGAAGCTATCATATTAGTATCAATAAACAACGCTTTTGTGAACAGAATAACTGTTGTCTACCTTCGTGTGTTTTTACTCGGAACAAATATTATACGGTGTCTATCTGAAAATGAAACTTTTCGCTGTAGCTTTTGGACAAAGACAGTTTTCTTCCATACATCTCTGTTTCTATTCCATAATCCAGTAACCTATTGCGAAGCAAACATACAATTACAATTAAATGAAATTGCATTGTGATGTTGTGAAAAAAGTAACTCCTTTCATCGCAGCGCCCCGTCGACCGCCATATTGAATTATACACTGTTGCTACCAAATAATGTCACGTGAACGAAAACTTGCGCAGCGATTGGTTAATGGTTTGTTTTGGTCGAGGTTATCAAATCTGATAACGATCCCGGACTGAAAAGAATGAATAGTTAACCATTGCCCGTGTTGTCATCTTTTACTAGGCAACCGCTACCTATACGCCGTGCGTAAATATCGTAACACTAAACTCGTACCCAGGTCTTTTCGCGCTGTGCAATTATTTTTGGTTTACATATAATACAGTGGGCTACCCTTGGGGCAATGGGAGGTGGCCGCTTAATAGGGGCTGGCCGCTTAATAGAGGTTGGTGTGTCTTGAATATTTTTTCACCATAGGGTTATAAATTTCTTAGTGAACTTGGTGTCAATTTAAGACAGTCATTATAGACGTCATTCTCGGAGACCCAGGGGCAGTTATTGGGAGCGGGGAAAAGTCTAAACGGGTGAGAAAAAAGTTCGGGCGACGACCCTTTTAGACTTTTTTCCCGCCCCCACTAACTGCTCCAGAGTCTCCGAGAATGACGTCTATCATGATTGTCTTCAATTGACTCCATGTTTAATAAGAAATTTAGCTAAATTCAGTTCAGTAAATATGAATTTACTGCGCTTGGCCTTGCTTCCGCCCATTTGAAAGATTGAACCGGACTTTCACTTGAAACCGGACATTCAGCTGAAACTTTCCGCTGCTATCGGCAAACATGTCACCGCAGTTGGATGATCTCCTATGTCAAATATGTAATGTAAATTTTCGGTTGAAACTCTACATTTGAAGTTTTCGCAATAACTTTTAGATTTACACCTACAGACGATGCAAAAATTGTTACAAGATACCTCCTTTGCCGTCTTCTTTTTAAAACTTCTTTGGCAGTGTCGCTGAAAGAACACTGAACGAAGATAAACTTCTCACGGCATGTTTTTGCCTCGCTGCTCAAAGTGCACCTAACCCCAAAAATGTGTTTTCGCTAAAACGAATTCACTTGTTATTCGAAGCATTTAGGCGAAAAAAGTTTTGAATTTGCTTGAATCCTCGATTTTCTATGCCCTTTCAAAGTCGCGCTTGAAGTGTTGCGCGACCGCGTTTTAGGGAGTCTGGGGCGGCGGTTGCTGATGACGTCTACCCAGGAACCAAACACAGTGGCGCGTCAGTCAGCTCTCTGTATTTGCTCGCGAAAATGGAGAACAAAACTAAGCGTTCCAATATATTTTGGGACGAAAATGTCCAAGTTTTGTTTCAAAGTCATTTCTTTTTCGTCACTGGAGTCAAAGTTAAGTGTCGATTCGGAAGACTCCGAAATGAACTTCGATCGTGGACGTTCGATAGTTGTGAACCCACTGCTCAGAGCTTTGAGAGCAATTTGCAATATTTCAAGCGACGGCAGGGAAGACTTCTTTACTGACGAGCTGCTTGTATATTAGGAAATGGAGAGCTAGATACGAAGTGGAGGAGCAGGGAAACGAAAAGCAGGAAAGAAAACTCAGGGACTGCTTTAGTTGGTAATTTCGTCACCTGAACAGCATATTCCCACGCGTGTTTATAGCCCGTTTACATTTGTCCTTAGCGAGGATGTATTTTGTCAAGGAATGGTTGTTCTATTAAATCCAGTTTGTGTTTTACTTCCTGGAATGCTTCATGTTTATAAGAGTGACGTAAGTGTTGCACACTGGCTTCGATCGATTGAAAATCGTAGAATTGTTTGGACCTGTGTTTTTGAAGTTGCGGGAAGCAAGGCGGAAGGGAACATTTCATACAATTACCGATTTCACATTATTGTCACACGTTTAAGTAGTAACTTTAAATGACCAATGTAAATTTTCTGAGTGCAGACTGAGTACTTTTTTTTTTCTTGTTCTTGTTTTTGAATTTACTTTTGACTCGCATATTTTTTGGTTCTGTTCAATTATATATCGGAGTGTTTGTTATCCACAGGCCGCGCAAACTCGGTGGTATGTGACTGTTGATGTGTTATAGATTTTGCAAGGGAAACTCGCTTTAGTCCTAAATATGTTTAAGTAAAGCTATTTTAAAATGTAGAAATAAACTTCACTTGTATTATAATGTCACACGTAACATGTGCATTTTGTACTCTTGGTGTGCAAAATGTAATTCCAAATGGCTGTTGGATCAGGGGGTGTGACTGCGATCACGCCAAAAAAGCCTAGCACATAGAAAGATCATAGAAAACTGAATAGCATTTGAAATTCTCAGCGCAGTAAGGTTGCCGTGATCAGATGATGCGATGGTCAATTTATCTATCCATATGGCATGTAATGAACAGTTCTACTTTCGTGGCGTGATCTATGAACATGAACACGAACAGCCCGTGATTTACGAAGAATGCCTGACTTTCAACAATGCGTGATTATTTTTTTATGTTTCTCTGTGGCCTTAAATAGTTTAGCGATTAATTGCGGTTTCCTGTATATGACAGCTAATGAACTGTTCGTTTTCCTTTATTTGACAGCTCATGAATAGTTCGTTTTAGGACTAGAATTTTAGGTTTCGATTTCAGTTGCGATCAGCGTCAGTATTGCGAACATTCAATTGTATTCAAGCTTCATCGTATTAGTTCTTCCAAGCCACAGAGATCCACTGTTCAGAATCTACTAATCAACTACAATAGAGATTAAACAAATCTCTGGTGGTTTGACACGTTTGTTGCCTTCTGCACCATGGCAGTTGTGTTTTTATGGCGATTTAGACTACGAGTGGTCCCTCTTTCGCTTAGTCTATTGTGCGTGACGCATAAAAAAACCTCGAGGGAAAAAATTCGTGCGAGCGTTTTTTTCCTCGAGGTTTACTTGCGGTCAACTAAGCGAAAGAGGGAATACTCCTAGTCTAATGGCGATTCTGTACTTTGTGAAGCAAAAGCGATTTGTGGGACAAGGTCGCTTAGAGTCACCGTCCTTGCTTTGTTTTATGAATCAGTTAAGAGGAGAACGAAGACTAAGAAAATCGAAAAAAACAAAACAAAAAAAAAATACACACACACACAACAACAACAACAAATTGGACAAAATAAATAAAACCACAAACCCGTCAAAAATTGATGCAATTTGCGCCTAGAATGTATGTAAGTTTATTTTTATGCTTGATTTTAGTATATTTAGGACCAGTAAAGGGAATTTCCTATAGAAAGTCTATTAAACGCGTGAATCAACAGTCAGATGTTGAGTTTGTGCCGCTTGTGCATAAATAACAAACATTAGGACATATTGAACACTATTTTGTCACTAGAAGCGAAAAAAAGTGAGTCAAGTGTTGGAAAAAAAGTGCTCAGTCTGCACAGTCTACACGGTCTGCATGGTCTGCACGGTCTGCAGTCTGCATGGTCTACGTTTTGGGATGACCGATTTTTTCTCAAAGTTTGAAGTGAAATAGGTCGGATAAGCGAAAAGGATGTGTTCCCTAAGCGGTCCGCAGATAATGTTACGCGGTCATATTTTCGACGCTATTGCACAGAATGTTTGTCGCACTGCTGATTTCCAAACCTTCAGAAAACTCTATGAGTCTAACAATTTTGTTATCATGTAATTCTAAAGGATTAATCTTCGACTTTTATCTAAATCGAAAGAGAAATAAGTGTTGGATGGCGACGTACAGTTGCGACCTATTTACATATCAGTATACTAGTCGTAACGCTTCTTGATTGATCACACAACTTTGCGGCTATGTTATAAATACTGCGGGATTGGAAGATATAGGTTGTCGGTAGTATTTCTACAAATTGCTGGTTGGCTTTAAGCAGAAAATTTTGAAAATAGCGTTTGAAAGTCTGCGGAACAAATTCCAGTGAGAGTTCTTCAATGGTTCTCACACGGCTCAGTTGGCTTGTTTCGGTTCGGCAAAATCAACCACCGTTCACGTCTTTATCGTACCACAGTGACCGATCATCGCCAGTAACTTGTGCAGTATATCTTTCTTTAAATCTGGGATATTGCTGCAACAGCCGATGGCGCTTCTGGAAGGCGTTTCTGTGCACTTTTCGAATGTGTATTGCACCATCCTGAGGGAAATGAGAGGACGTGAGATATTCAACCTTCCTGAGTAGAAGTCACAATAGTCGCTGGACCCATTCTCCTCAAACTCGGTCGCGAAACAAAATGGCGATGTTTTGGAGCTATTTTCGAGATTTTGTCGGGGCACAGAAAATCGAGGATTTAACCGAATACAATTTTTTTTTCGCAGAAGTATTTCAAATAACAAGTAGATTCGTTTTAGCGAAAAAAAAAAATGGAGGTTAGGTGCACTTTAAAGAGTACAGTAGAGCGATTTCATTCAGGATATGTCCCGGGGTTATTGACAACAGGCGATAGTAAGAGGACGTCAAGATAAGAAATCCTACACCGAAAAATCACTCGGCAGTGAAAGGTCAAACTCCCTGGTTTGTGCGGTAGGCACTCCTTTCGCGCGCTCCTCGCCCCCAGGATTTCACGCGGCCATTTTTTTTCCTCGCAGTTTTCTTTCACGTCACGCACGACGGTCTGAGCGAAAGAGGGACTACTAGTGGTCTAGCTTTTGACAGGATTGCATCCCATCTTTTCCTGATACCGTAAATCCTCAAATTAGCGGCCGGGCGCTTATTTCAAACTTAGGAGAAGATGGGAGGCACTTATTCGAGGGGCGCTTAATCGAGTGGGGTGGAGGTGGGGCGCTTATTTAATTTTTCCCAAATCGTGGCCTGACATGATAATTTTTTTTAATACATCATCTGTGCGAAAACAACAGCATAAGCTGTTTATCGATATAAAAGCTGATCCTAAAGTTTAAATCTATCGCGGCACAGTAAGTACTTAACGTGTTCAACGTGTTCACTTAACGTGTTCACAAACTGAAACAATGTACAAATTTAATACTACACGACGAAAATTATACATCCTTTGTTGGCTCAGTACTCGTTAACAAAATGGGGGAAGGGGAGGGTGCGCTTATTCGAAGGGGGGCGCTTATTTTAAATTTTGGCCGATTGGAGGGGCACTTATTCAAAGGGGGCGCTTATTCGAGAGGGGGCGCTAATAGAGGCGTGTCGCGTCCAAGCAATGTAGTGCTTCCGGTGTAGATACCTTAACCCCTATATCAAATTGAATCTCAAAGAGATAGTTTGCTTTCAAACTATACCAAGAATTTTGAAATAAAACGAATTGTAGAATTTTCACGACCTCTAAACTTGAGCATGCGAATGTCTTATTTCCAAATATATTTTTTTTCTCCTAGAGCGAGTTTTCTACGATTACTCCATATTTTTTTAATCCAATTTCGAAAATGTCCTGTAGCTTTTTACTTAAATTGAATATGGCAAATCGTAGACCCATGATTTTTAGCGCATTGGGTCCGGAAACTGAGGGACAAATTAAATAAGCGAAAAACAAAATGCGCTTTGACTTGTAGCTTTCAAAAGGTGATTCGGATGCTCGCATTTAGAGGTCTTAAGAAATTCGACATTTCATTTTATTTCAAAATTCTTGGTACAGGTGAGGAAGCTTTATAAGCTATAATTTTATATGGGAGATTAGGTATTTACAGTTTAAACCGAACGCACCACATTGCTTGGATGTGACACACCTCTGAAGGTATACGGTAACGTTAATTTCTGTTAAACATCATTTAAAGACATAGTTGCCCTAGAAATGTCAAGGCAAGTAACGAAACAATCGACACACCCAATTTTTTTCTGGTAGATTCTGGGAAAGTCAAAAAAGTGAGGAAAGTTCAGCCCAAGCATTGTAAGCCACCCCCCCCCCCTCCCCTTGCCCCCCTCACCTTCTCTCCCAGGGCCAAATAGGGTGAATTTCCAGACAAGAACGAAATTCTGCGTTTCTTACACCGGATCGCCATATAAGTACGAATTCTTTTTTTTTTTTTTTTAAGGAAAACTGGAGTAGTCATTTTGTTTCTTTGCTGTAGTTGCTTCATTGTTAGGAAAAGGTTAAAGCACAGTTTCGATCAACCAAAGTAATCAAGTGTAATTTATTTCTACACCAAAAAGCAATGACCAAGACTAAATGATTAATCTGTACAGTTTTAGTATCAGATGAACTTCAAGAAATATGCCCCACCAAAAAAACACTACTCTCTCGTAAGATAAAACAATGTACAAAGTTGTAAATACTTTATGTTCTTACTGGTGTTAGCGGTTTTTTTACTTCAGATTGAGATTAACACTGTACAGGTAAGTCTTTATTCTTCGAAGTATAACCCGGATATTAATTAGTAATCTTAAATAACATTAATTACAGCGTTAACTAAATTGAAACATTACTTCACTAGTGCCACCCAAGATTGTTTCAGATGCTGCGGTGAGAGTAGATCCAGGTAGCCAAGTTCAGTGTTCAGCCATTGGAACCCCTCCCATATACATAGCATTGATACGGAACTTTACAGTGGTGATGAACACGACAAATATTACGAGCAGTAAATTATACCAGGAAGGTAACTACACATGTGTGGCCACCAGCAAGTATGGAACTGATGTAAAGCACTTCGTAATAAAAGGAGGTGAGAAAATAAGATATTTTGAAACTAACCCCACGCAGAGGGTTGCAAAGGGGTGGGGGGTCCAATTATGAATCACGCTGAATTTTCTATCACATCACGCATCAGGGAGAAGTTTTTGACCAATCACGCATCACTTAAAAAGAAGTAAGTGCGTTGCCAATTTTATCTTCTCAACTCTAACAACGTCATTAAAAACAGAACTCTGCCGATTGAACCACAGAAATCTATCGACAAATATTCCAAACATTTGACCCTGAAAATGCCAATTATCGGCCAAAATAGAAGTGGTGACTTAACTGCATACTGGGAGATTTGGTCTGCATCCGGTAGACTCCTGGATAATCAGGCTCCCGACAAGCATGAAAAAAAAAAAAAAAAAAAAGGCGAGCGGAGCGAACCTTGCAAGGTGGGATTTTTACCTCTCCAGACCTCTCTCAGCTAGCTCCGCACGCATGTTATTTCCTTCGCCTACAACACAGTCAGATACGAATTGAGAAGACATCTACTGCACCTTTGCTATTCTTTGAGATACAGGCATTATATTTGTGTCAAAGCTTTACTCCCCGGAAATACGCGCGACAACTGTTTTTATGTCTGTGAAGGACATAACGTGGCTTTTGAATTCAGTTGGGTATTTGTGACAACTTTCATTAAGTGCACGTAGTACACAAATGTTTTCTCTCTGTAGGGGGTCATTGCTTGCGGAAGCGTCTTCTCGGGCGGCATAAAATGATTCCAAACACTAACGTTCCTTCAGTTCAGCCGTTTGGGAAGACATTCTTTCAGAAATAAAAACAGAAAATGATGTCACGTCTTCTACGGTATATCGATCTTGATTAAGACTATTTACCTTGAATGAATGGTATCCTTCTAGGTCCAAAAACATTCACCTATCAAGGAAATCTAAATGGTAAATCACGCGTCACTTACCTCTAAAATAGCAAATCACCCATCACGTTGTGTTGTCTTGTCCCACGTCACGCGGCTAATTTGGTCTCAATCACGCGTCACTCTACTAATTTTGGGGACATCAAAAATCACGCAAAAACTATTTGTCACCCTCCATGCATACTGAATTGTGGCAAATTTTGTTAATTCATTTGAAGTTTCTCTGGAAGCAATTTGCAATGACGTCTAATGACACGTGATGGCACGTGATGGCACGTGATGGCATAACAAAGTGATGTTTTTCTCCAGGTCATGGAAAAAACAAGAACAATAGAATTGGGTTATCGTTGGGAACTTTCAGTTTAAAAAAAACATGCACTGTCGACCGTATAAACGATCCACGAATAAGAAACTTTGCTACTGAAACAAATCATTTGACAAATAAGTTGTATCGCGCGGTGCACTCGACTGTGAACCCTTAACATACTGGTCAGCGGATTGGAAAAAAGTCCAACAGGAAGAGTTGAAAATGAGATGAAGGAATCTGTGTGTTTTGGTGCCTTGCAGTTGCAGGGAATAAAACTAGCCCGTCGATATCAACTCTATCTTTTTATTTTTTTGATCTGTTACATGCAGGGTGTGGTCCAGTGATTGAAAATACACTCAGAAGTCCCGGATATCCTAACGATTACCCAAACAATACAGATTGTATTTCTTCGGTTCCTATTCCACAAGGCATGGTGATTAATATTACCATTAACGAACTTTACCTGGAGGATAGTATATCTTGCCAGTAAGTACTGATTTTTAGTGTGTTAACAAGTTGTGAATGTAAGGAGAGGTCCAGTGACCTGCATCACTTTCTCCACAGAATGTAAAGCCTCTCCTCCTTTTTTTTCAAGGGAAGTCACATGTGTATTAATTCGATTATTTGAACGCAAGTTGTAGGAGGAAACTTTTCAGCTGTCAGCATGTGTTCAGTTCCTTCAACAACTTCCCGGTCCTAAAGTGGCGTAAGGCTGAATTTCCTTCGTTTTATCATCAAGCAATAATTGAATGCTTTGCAATTTGACTAGCTTTTTAGTAACAAGGACGAAAAATTCTGAAACTAAATTATTGCTGTAAGTTAAAGGGCCCTAGTCAACCACACTTTTGTTTTTGTTTACATGCGAGAGTTTGGGCTATTATATTTTATTCGCAGCATGTCAAAACTACTAATTAAACTACTTAAGAGGTGCCCTCTGTAATTTTCAACTATGGCCATTTGGACCAGAAAAAATCAAATTCCTCAAACTTTCTCAGATGAATGGTCTAGATAAGTTATTCACAAAAATATGACTTTCAGTTCAATTGGATTCGTATTTTAGCGCTGGGGCTTCCATCTTGGTTTTGCCCCTCTGAGAGGGCTTTCAGCGGCCATTTTAGGGCACATTTTTAACAATTTGCCATACAAAGAAAACGATCTAACTCCGGGTAAAAACCCTTTATTCGAGACAAGCAAATGTTTCTTGCTACATTGAGAGGCTGTTTTGGCAATTTGATCATCATCTGATTTTTCTATAGAATTTTAAATTTCTTCCCTTTCGACTACTCATGAACCGCCATAAAAAAGGCGAAGTTTAAAGGAAAATATCGCCAAAAGTACATCACTTGAGATCCCAAAACTACCCTCCACTTAAAGAGCAATGTCTCACCTGTAAAAACATGTAATAAAATTTTGGGGCAGTTAAAACTGTAAAATGTTAGAAGAAAAAGTTTAAGCCGTGTTTTTGTCAACAAAGACCGCCGTCCTAATTAGCATAATAACGTAAAAGTAACGATGCACAGAGAAAATAATGATATATTCCACCAGGAGCCATAATCGGGGACGGAGACCGTAAGCGCGCGCCATTTCAAGTATTGGGGTTGTCCCCATGATATGGGACAATAATTCTATTTTTAGAACAGATTGCGCCATCACCTGTGGCACACGCGCGTACATGCTGCGAGGATTTTTGCGGATATCGCGCGGGGGAAATGGCGTCCGAAATTCCCGAAATGTTTCATATTTTTGCCCCACAACTCAACGCGTTTACGTCTGTTGGAATTTTGCTTAAGTATTTTCGTCGTAAGCTGCTCCAGTTTGAGTGAAGTAAGACTGTGTCGAATTTAGGTATGTTCCGCTGTAAGCTTATATATATCGCTGACCAAGTTGTGTTCCGACTGATGCTTCTTTTACATGAGCTGTACATTACTCCACTTTAAATTTCACATATGTTGAAGATTAACAGCTTTTCCATTACACAGCAAAAAACTAGCTGGATATATTTAGATATAGCAGAGCTTCAGGACTTCATAGTTTCCTAGCTCCTCTTGCCACACGCTTGCGAGGAATTTGTCAGTCTATCGCGACCGAAAAGTAAGACAAAATAATTGCTAGTTTGAGTTTCGCTTGAATTGTAAGCAATGCTTGATGTTTCATCAAGACTTAATAACTTTACGTCCGTAGATACTGCTCAGTTTTATTCGTGTAAAAATCCAGTAAATTCTCTGTTGTCGATGAATGAGAGCGCCCGCCGATGCGTGTTTTGTACAGTCAGTAAACATGACAAATTGTACTTGCGCCGCACTTTCGTGTGAACGCGTACATCGAACTCAAACAATAGCTCTATAGTTTTTAAATATGTTTAAGATTGATAAATGTTTGAGAACATATTAAAAGCTAAGCTGAAAATATGTGAATAAAGCAGAAACAATCAGCAAAGTTACGATTACGCTTTCTTTAATCAACTTGGAATAACGATTTCGATTTTGATGATCGAGTTATCAAAACTCCTTGCCTATTTTCATTTTCGCAGTGTAAAACTTCACTATGCTTATGTTGAACAAACACACATGATGTTAGTAGCCTTTTTAGCATTCGTGAAATTTGTTGCAGCATCTCAGCACAAAAGATAACGAAAGAAATCTTTGTCGAGATTTGTTGACAATTGAAAACACCGACTCGGACTTGAAAGTGCACGAGCTGCATGCACTATGCAAATGAGCTAATTGTACGCGTCAGACTTTCCTTTCAAAAACTTTTGCAAACTCACCAAACAAGCAGAGACAATAAGAAACCATCAAAACAGGTTTTAGTTATGATTAAACATTGTCTGAGAAACTCACAAATTAACTCGATACCAGAGTAGAGAGTTTTCTTGCTATATTCTTAAGCATACGCGTAAGCTTACAACTAGCGTGAGCAGATCTTATTATTCATTCCCAGCGCGAGATTGAAGTCTTGTTTTCGACCCTGAAAAACCCACTTTTTCCGTTAGCTCAGAGCATAAAACTACTTATAAGCGCCCTGGTTCGTATTCCCTGCCTTATTCCCTGCCATCGCTGTGAAAAATACGCAAGAGAATCTCTCAACTCTCACCATTTGATCACGCAACGTGACAACATCCACGGGAGAGCCCCTGACATGTGCGTGAGTCCGCGCGGATATATGACGTCAGGATGGCGTAATTTGTTCTAAAAATAGAAAAATTGTCCCATATCATGGGTGCGCGCGAATCCCGAGACTTACGGTCTCCGTCCCCGATTATGGCTCCTGATTCCACTTATCTCGCGACATGTCGACAACTGGATGTTCCATGATGCCTCATGTTATATTTCCAGTATGTTTCAGCCACATTTTCGGTGATTAGTGTACGAAATCACTCTCAGACATCGCCACGGTTAAGCAGATTTCAACTCTCCGAATCCCGCTTCAAAACATCTATCGATATTATTTGTCTTTCGCCTCATAAGCCGCCGTTTACAAGAAGTTTAACAATTTGCTGAGATCCTGACTGACCCAGAAGTCTGTTAGCAGCCTTTAAAATCCTCCTTTTAATCGAGGATTCTCATCAAGAACTCGTTTAAGCTGAGTTCTGTTTTGATCTGTTATGCACCCGCCATTATTCCACAGATTGCGTTACATTTGACAAATGCGCATTCCAACGGGTAAGGGTAGGGTGGGTAGGAAGTGAAAATGTAACCGACATTAAAGCCATTTTACGCATTTCTGTGGCTAAACTAGTTACTGGCTTTCCCAGAATGATTTGAACATGAGCTTCTGCTTGCAGGTATTTTCTAGGTTATTTTTGTAGGGTAGGTGGGGCGGGGGGGGGGGGCAATTAAAAAAAAAAGAAAGAAAAAAGAAAACGATAGACAGTATCAGGTCAAAAGATTATGATCTGTGTATCTTGATCAGCTTTATCAGTTCATCAGTGAGGCCCTTTTAGGGGTTTTCGGGATACTGGATATTTGGGTAAAAAGTTAATAGGATGCAAGAAATTTAGGGGAAATATTAACGCGGTAGAGCATGTTTAGATCGGACAAAACAGGACATTAATTGAGTAGGAAATCATTGAGTTGGATTTAACAGGATACAAGATATTTAGGACAAAAATTAACAGGATAAGGGATACACCGATACCCCCCCCCCCCTCCCCCTCTTCCACTATGGGGCCTCAACAATGGTCAGCTATTTAGGATAAAATAAATGTACGTCAACTGCTATAAGCATTTATTCTGGACTCTTAGTACTTATATCACGGTGGAATATGAACGTTTTGTATCAGATTTTAGGGGTTTTAAGGTTAGGTAACGCAGCTCCTTGTTAGTAATTTCGAAGCCCACACTTGTTACACTGAATAGATAGATAAAGACGGGGCTGGAGAAATAAACAGAGAATGAAATGTGTCCCGATCTCTTTGCAAACACAAAGGTTGCCATGTAAGAAATTCGTGTTAAACGGTACAGAATTCGGGACACATTTCATTCTCTGTTTATTTATCCTAATCTCATTGACAGCTATTAATTTTTGACGAGAATTTTCATTTATTACAAATAGAATACGGATAGAACTCCAATAAAAAGCCTCTTCCTTGTGTTTTTTTTTTTGTTCAGCATTATACTTGTGTCTTTCGCTGCCCGAAATGCCATCAAATGGTGAGAAAAGCAACAGACTGACAAGCAGTGCGCAAGAAAAGTTTTTCTCGGGTCAGGAAACGGCCTTAAAACTCGAAGCAATTACTGTAGCACAAAAGATGAGGCGCTCAAAAGATGAGGCCAGAATTAGGCGGTTCACCTGTGATGAGTTCCTGACTCCTTGCCACGTTTGGTCCTTCCTCTCGAGAATGGCTTCAAAGCTTAGAAACAGACAGGAGAAGGTCCTCCAAGAATACACAACAACCGCTGAGAATCAAGCTGCAGATATTTTTGACAAGTGTCTGTTAACTCATCCAATTGCTTATGACTCATTCAACTTGTGTGCCTTAAACGCATCTATAATGTCTTTAAAAAGCTAAGCGTCAACATTAGTGCTTCGCTTGATAGATGCGGGTATTTTAAAGCACCCTGCATAGGGTTGCAGACATGCAGCTGTGCGCCATCACAGAACTGAACGACATTAGCGGCTGTGGGGTGCCTCAGGCTCATAACGAATGGTGCCTACAAAATACAAACGTGTTTCCGCCAGATTAAGAAAACGTGAAAAAGTAGATCTTAGCCAGGGTTATTAGAATCCACAAAGAAAACTGGGGGTAGTCATTAATTTTTCCGAGATAATTAGCTACTGCTGACGGTAGCAATTTTCTGAAAAAAAGGTAAAGATATTTCTTCACAGATTCTCCTAAGGTTCGCCTTTACATGCAGAAAACTAAACATATTAAAAAACATCTTTAAACTACGTGGTAAGTGCTAACATTAAACCACTTTTGATATGTATTTAATGACAGAATCGTCGCAACAGCACTCCTCTGGCTTAGCCAAAATACAGTCTACATAACTTTTCCTCACAGCCAAAAACTAATGCATTGTCGAATAGGCTTGCCAATTCCAATTCATACCATAAAATGCAGCTGTAATCACCCCTTTGTTAAAAGTTAAATGAGTTGTTTCATCTTTTCGAAAACTTTGTCGGTGTCCGTTACTTTTTTTCTTGTTACTTTCCAAGTAAGTTAAACAATGACGTCTCTCGCAGTTGTTTTGCGCGCGCATTATGCCATCTACAGTTGAATTTCAGTATGATTTTTTCTACGGATACGATAAAAGGTAGTTTTTCAGCTGAAAGCCGCTCACAGTTAGTGCTTAGCGATATGCTGCTTTTCTGGTAATCCCGGTTTTAGTACAGGCTCGTAATTTTAGTGCGAGATTTGTTTCGGCCACAATATAATTTTTTTTTAAGTCGCACGCTTGGTAGGGTAGTTAATTACGTCACTACTTCCAACCCAAGCGCGCGCCTGGCGTTTAAACCATGCCTAAAAAAGAAAGTACCGTCCTTAACTGCCCTTCAATAATTTTCTGAGCATTTTCTTTTCTGATGGAAAAGTGACACGGCTAAGAAAATGTAACAAGTTTCAATAAAACGTCGCTTATCATTACTTCCTGCGCACTATTCGTCAGTCTGTTGTCTTTTGCAAAATTTGATGGCACTTCCGGCAGCAGCCCCCCACCCTACACTGCAAAAATAACCTAGAAAATACCTGCAAGCAGAAGCTCATGTTCAAATCATTCTGGGAAAGCCAGTAACTAGTTTAGCCACAGAAATGCGTAAAATGGCTTTAATGTCGGTTACATTTTCACTTCCTACCCACCCTACCCCCCCCCCCCCCCGTTGGAATGCGCATTTGTCAAATGTAACTCAATCTGTGGAATAATGGCGGGTGCATAACAGATCAAAACAGAACTCAGCTTAAACGAGTTCTTGATGAAAATCCTCGATTAAAAGGAGGATTTTAAAGGCTGCTAACAGACTTCTGGGTCAGTCAGGATCTCAGCAAATTGTTAAACTTCTTGTAAACGGCGGCTTATGAGGCGAAAGACAAATAATATTGATAGATGTTTTGAAGCGGGATTCGGAGAGTTGAAATCTGCTTAACCGTGGCGATGTCTGAGAGTGATTTCGTACACTAATCACCGAAAATGTGGCTGAAACATACTGGAAATATAACATGAGGCATCATGGAACATCCAGTTGTCGACATGTCGCGAGATAAGTGGAATATATCATTATTTTCTCTGTGCATCGTTACTTTCACGTTATTATGCTAATTAGGACGGCGGTCTTTGTTGACAAACACACGGCTTAAACTTCTTCTTCTAACATTTTACAGTTTTAACTGCCCCAAAATTTTATTGCATGTTTTTACAGGTGAGACATTGCTCTTTAAGTGGAGGGTAGTTTTGGGATCTCAAGTGATGTACTTTTGGCGATATTTTCCTTTAAACTTCGCTTTTTTTATGGCGCTTCATGAGTAGTCGAAAGGGAAGAAATTTAAAATTCTATAGAAAAGTCAGATGATGATCAAATTGCCAAAACAGCCTCTCAATGTAACAAGAAACATTTGCTTGTCTCGAATAAAGGGTTTTTACCCGGAGTTAGATCGTTTTCTTTGTATGGCAAATTGTTAAAAATGTGCCCTAAAATGGCCGCTGAAAGCCCTCTCAGAGGGGCAAAACCAAGATGGAAGCCCCAGCGCTAAAATACGAATCGAATTGAACTGAAAGTTATATTTTTGTGAATAACTTATCTAGACCATTCATCTGAGAAAGTTTGAGGAATTTGATTTTTTCTGGTCCAAATGGCCATAGTTGAAAATTACAGAGGGCACCTCTTAAGGGGGTATGGTACCCTAAAATATGAGGATGTTCATGAAAAATGCAATTTCTTGGAAATACAAGACTTAAGAGCAAATTCCCACAAAAATCCAACAAAATCGGCTGAAAATCGACCAGTTTCATTCGATTCGCATTTCGCGATCATTGAGCACAGAAAAGTTTTGATACAAACAGCTTCTTGCAGAACTATTCCTTGTCTAAAAAAAGGACAATTTCAAGAATATTGGGTTAATCTAATTATTTGACGGTAAACAAAACCAGAGTGTTCTCCAAAATTGAGTTAGTCAGTCGGTGAAAAGAATTGTCATTTTGACCATGTACCATGTCTCGTAATTCCACAAGATTTTAGATTCTAACTATACTAGGATAGGTCTTTCAATATATGTAAAGTTTAGATTGGGCAAATGATCAGGCACTCATCAAAAAATTATGCAAAATCGTTCACAAAAGACACAAAATCACGCCAGCAGTCGAATGCGTGACCAAAAGTGTCACCACTGTTTTGTCATTAAATCATTGAAAGACCTATCCTAGTATAGTTAGAATCTAAAATCTTTTGGAATTCCGAGACATGGCACATGGTCAAAATAACAGTTCTTTTCACTGACTGACGCACTCGTCATTGGAGAACACTTTGGTTTTGTTTACCGCCAAATAGTTGGATTACTCCAATATTCTTAAAACTGGGCTGTTTTGGACAAGGAATAGTTCTGCATTAATTTGGTTGTATTACAACTTTTTTCCGCTCAATAGTTGCGAAATGCGAATCGAATGAAAATGGTCTATTTTCAGCCCAGTTAGCACTCGTTAGATTTATGTCTGGACATGAAATCGATAATGTCCTTTTTCTCGGAAATACCAAGATATTTGAAGAAAAAAACTACATAGCGTTTTTACTTTTTCTAAGGCTTACTTATATGCAACAGTAGGGCAAATTCGATTTTTCAAGCCTTACCGAACTATTTTTGATTTTTGTGAACATTTGCTCTTAAGAGTGCCTGCCCGTAAAAATCAGACAAATTCTTAATTTCGCGGCAAGGGTCGAAAATT
Organism: Orbicella franksi; assembly: GCF_964199315.1. Taxonomy (NCBI): domain Eukaryota; kingdom Metazoa; phylum Cnidaria; class Anthozoa; order Scleractinia; family Merulinidae; genus Orbicella; species Orbicella franksi. The sequence goes on along the minus strand of NC_138145.1, from coordinate 35,966,352 downwards.
CGATTTCGCTCATATTCTCATGGTAGATAGGCTAGGGCGTGACAAAAACTACTGGATAGTTTTTTTGGCAAAATATCCTTTTATTTCAAAGAAATATGCCAATTACCAAATTCCGTTAAAATCGTCATTTGACGCACCATTTTATTAAGCAAGTTTGAGAGCCTCGGATGCAAAACCGCATCATTCTTCCGTCTTCAAAACACTCAAATATTTTTGTGCAATGTTTAAATGTGTACTGGGTTGATTTTAGGGAATGTTGCGTTGTCTTTTTGGGTGCAAAATAATTAAATTTCGAAGACATGTATTTCATTCACTTAAAAGTACTTCGTGAATATAATTAATTTTCACCATGTGCGAAACCTTCAAATGGACCAAGCTTCTGGTGGTTGAATTGCAGAAGGATGATCTACAGATTCCTGTAAAAATTTCTTTGGGCAAATGATTGTGAGCGACGCGAGAGCTTTTCAAAGTACGTCAAAAATGCAAATATTTGACCATCCGTCGTCAAATTTCAATTTACGGGTTAGACGTATATTTTAGCATGCGCCACATGACTTGACCTATGTTAAGTTGAAATAGACACAGAGCTGATAATTTCGAAGTGTTCTAACCTCATTTGCTGTAAAAGGAAGGTCCAAAGCCGATTTGACGTGTTTCTATCACCATTCGTCGCACATAAAGCAGAAGTTTGCTTTTGTTTACATAACGTCCGATGTACATCGCCAACTGTCAACTTATTTAACGGTCGAATACCATGAATCTGTGACCCTTGTTCGACACATATGATCACCACTGCATCTAAGTCAAAAACGGCTAAGTCATTTGTAGATAGTTGCTTGCTTTGCACTACACCAAAATATTACGTTTGATCATCATGGTTTGATGGCTTGAATCCTTGCTTGCAGCGTTTCCTTGTTCGTCACGCAATTCTGTCATCCCATTTTAAGGGGTAGGGGTGGAACAATTTCTATCCTGATACGTAAGGCTCCGTAAGGCTTGGAATCACTGGGAGCACGCAATCGTGTTGAGTAGGAAGAGATTAAATTAAGAAATGAAAAGAATGAATAATTTACCATTGCCCCTGTTGTTATCTTTTACTCGACCATCGCTACCTACATGCCCCTGCGTAATACTGTAATGCTAAACTCATACCTAGATCTTTTCGCGCTTTGCAATTATTTTTTGTTTTAAATACATGTAATACAGTGGGCTACCCCCGGGGAAATGGGTGGCGACCGCTTAATGGGGCTAGCCGCTTAAATAGAGGTTGGTGTACCTGCCTTTTGCAACAAATAAGGTTAGAACATTTCGAAATTATCAGCACTGTGTCTATTTCAACTTATTATAGGTCAAGTCATGTGGCGCATGCTAAAATATACGTCTAACCCGTAAATTGAAATTTGACGACGGACGGTCAAATATTTGCATTTTTGACGTACTTTGAAAAGCTCTCGCGTCGCTCACAATCATTTGCCCAAAGAAATTTTTACAGGAATCTGTAGATCATCCTTTTGCGATTCAACCACCAGAAGCTTAATCCATTTGAAGGTTTCGCACATGGTGAAAATTAATTATATTCACGAAGTACTTTTAAGTGAATGAAATACATGTCTGCGAAATTTAATTATTTTGCACCCAAAAAGACAACGCAACATTCCCTAAAACCAACCCAGTACACATTTAAACAGTGCACAAAAATATTTGAGTGTTTTAAAGACGGAAAAATGATGTGGTTTTGCATCCGAGGCTCTCAAACTTGCTTAATAGAATGGTGCGTCAAATGACGATTTTAACGGAATTTGGTAATTGGCATATTTCTTTGAAATAAAAGGATATTTTGCCAAAAAAAACTATCCAGTAGTTTTTGTCATGCCCTAGCCTATCTACCATGAGAATATGAGCGAAATCGAATTTTCGACGCCTGCCGCGAAATTAAGAATTTGTCTGATTTTTAGAGGCAGGCACTATTAATACTTCGTGTAAGAAAATGTTTACTTTTGTACCGACTGACTTCGCGCCAACATTTCTACTTTGCAAGGTTTTTAAGTAGAATTCAGTGAAGAGGATCAACACAAAGTTTTGAACAACTAGTACATTTATACTAAAACAACTAGATTACTCGCTCTCGATTTCTATGCGTGATAGTTGACTCGGGCTGCGCCCTCGTCACCAGGCGAGTGGTTCCGCAGTAAACTTTGACAATGTTATGACGAAATTTATCATCAATAAGGGGACAGATGCATAAAAAACTGACGTCAATTTGTTTTTTACAAAAACAAGACCCCAAAATGGCCAAATGCCGGGATAAATGAGGGGAAATGCCATAAACAAAGATAACTGAATTTCATTCAAAATGACCCGAACATTGTCAATAGCTTTTCTCGCTTTTTGATTGGCTACTTAAAAAAAGCCCACAAAATATCATTGGTTAAAAAGTTGACAGTTTGACAGCTGAAAGTTTAACTTGAGAGCTTGCTTAAATTAAAATTTTATCCGTTTGTACTCTTATCGATGATAAAAATGAGCCAATCAGCGCGCGGGAAATTAGACCGTTATTGTAAAAAAAAACTTGATAGAAACACGGTACATGTTTTCCATTTCTTAAATATTGCGGGGACAACGCAAAATCTTGCATGAAATTCAGCTAGCTCGAACTCGTCGGTCACGAAGAAGGGACATTATGACCCCAGTTACGTTGTAATTGTCACATCGTGAGTACTGCTCTTGCAAACTGTCCCCGCTATAACAAAGAAATGAACCAATATCCTCTTCGTGTGCAGCAGCTTGCTTACTGTCCCTGCAACATGGGTCCTATGCGTACACACCAAGGAGCTTGTCCCCGCTTCACGACCCCGCAACATGTCCTTAGTGAGTGCCGACCGACCTTTACACTTTTTGAGCTTGCCGCTCTCGGTTCTAGTGAATGATAGAATACAAGTCACTAAGCCAAACCACTTGCAATATTTGCATAAGCACACCAGTATAAATTTACTCCATTTAGAAACTGCGACGCAACTTTAATGAGAATGAAGCAAGAAACTACAATGGCGGTCAGTTACACTTACCGCTCTCTTTAACTTAACTTAACACATTGCCAAGTAAGAAGTTATACGACTTTTCAGTACACACTCTGCTCATAAGGAAAATGGCGGAATGAATAAATATGACTGGCTACACTCTCACAACATTAATAAATTCAAACTTATGGTTAAAAAACTGACATGTGCATACGTGATGCACTTTCCAGTGATCTACAAGCTCGTATCTCGAGTCTTCGCTCCTTTCTGCGCTAGCGAGTGACTCGCGAGAGTTCTGTTGCAAGATCGATTTTGATTGGTTTAAAAAAAGAGAACAATGAAAGCGACCAGAAGTAAAACAGCAGGGACCTGATTAAGGCACATGATTTTCAGCAAGGCATACGCAATTCAACTGGAAGCGGGATATTTTCGGATTTCTAAGAAGTACTTTCCAGGGTCACTCGGTTCTTGAGTGCTGGTCATGGGGAACGAAGAATCTGAGTTCCAGATTGAGGTGACCCTTGTTACAGAAGGTCACTTGTTTATGTTTCATTTCTTTGCAGCCGAGATTATTTACAGATTACCAATGAGAAGAATCGGGTGTTTGGCAAGTACTGTGGTCACATGACTGGAAAGAGAGTTCTTGTATCTGGAAAATACGCCTTGATAAGATTCCACTCAAACAGCAATATTCAAAACAGAGGATTTCTAATGGAGTTCTCAGCTGTTGTGCCACCATGTAAGAAATGATAATTGATATGGAGTTTGATGCTTTTATGATTGAGATAATAACTTTAAAACGTGTTAAGGCACAGAAGAGAGACATTTCTTGAACAATTATAAAACCAGAACTGACAAGGGCGAGTAGGCGTGTATTTGTAAGAGTGACTGCTGAGGACAATAGAAGTTGATATAGAGAATCAATCAATACAATGAATAACGATCTCACAATATCTATAGACTTAGATAATGACTTTGAAAAACGATGCAAATTTGAAATTTTCCAACACACTCTACCAAGCTTTGAATTCTTGAATTTTACATCGAGATAGCCTCCTTTAAGACAAGTGAAATTTTTGAGTGCCCAAAGGAGTTTTTATCTTGCACACGTAAGGAACAATTAACAAAAACGTTGTCCCCCAGTGTCGCGAGGACCTCGATGACAGAAGTCCGTCTTGCATGCGGCCATGATATAGGCTCAGTGATTTGGGTTCGAAGTCTGACTATAGGGAGGCTGTCCCAAAACATCATGGGGCAAAGACATTATCGGCAACCAATCAGAGAAGACCGCGACGTAAGCATACGTAATTAGATACTTACAGTTTTGTTGGCTTCCCCAGTCCCCCTTTCTTAAGGAGAGCACTAAACCCTAAGATCTCACCATTGTGGGTACTCCCCGAGGGTTGGCTACCCCAGCTCGAGTACACCAAATTCATCTCCCACATAAATAATTTCTAACATCTCCTTTAAAGTTGACAGTTATTTATGATAATACAGTGTTCGTGGCTAGTCTTATGCAGCTCGTTTCGTCCCGGCCAAGGGACTCATTAGAGACCTTTCTGCTTGGCAAACTCGTTGGGCATCACGCCCAAATTCCCGTTCGCTAACAAAATTATGACAGCAATCTTGTCTTATATCGCGCAAGGATTCCCGACCGCATTTCATTTCCACGAGAAAAACTGGAATACGAGTTTTCTGCAAAACCAAGAGCAATAGAGTGGTAAGAGACAATGTCTCTTGAGCATGATAATTTTCAATAGGCCGTAATGAATGTAAACATTGTCATAAAAATTTGACTTCTTTAGCAACAAGTTCGCGCATTCTCTTTTACCCTATCCAGACCGGGCTTTTTGGCTTTTTAAGGTCTTCTAGTGACTGGAAACCAAGTGAAAATGTTATTAAATCAGACGACTAGGTTGAACAAAGAGGATATCGGTTAGTCTTCACTCTGGTTTCACCAGCCTCGGTTTCACCACCCTTTTTTTGTTTTACTCGGGTGGGACGATAAAGAAGCTGATTAAGCTGATCAAGTTCACCAAGTTTATCTTCCTCCTAAAGCAGTTTAAGGACTGGATCAAAGATCTTTACTGGTTAACATAATTTATTAGATAAATCTCTAAAGACACAAGTGACAATGGAACCAAATTTAGCACATAGTTAGTTTTAACGTCCTTAGCATTTTGAGGTAGATTTAGGGCCTCTGACGGGTCACGTGAAATGTCACGTGACATTTAGCAGAAAATAACAAATATTTGACGAATTGGTGGCGGTTTTTAGTAAAATCATTCAACAAAAGTGAGTTTTAGATGCAGTTCAATTATTTCTATCCTCTCACGTTTGGAATGACCATCCAAGTTTTTGCGGAAAAGGTTGTAGGGTCAAAGGTCATTTTTTCAAGAAAATTCGACTTTTGATCATCTATATTTTCTAAAAACGAAATCAAGGAAGATCATTCCAAACGTAGCAAGGTAGATAATTTAAATTTGCATAGAAAACGCTCATTTATTGATTAATACGTGTAAAATTCGCTACCAATTGGCCGATTTACTAAATTTTAATAAAATGATAACGTTTAAAAGAACGTTTAAAAGGTCATAAACTTGTGGCGTCTGAAGTTACAGGCTCGCAGATACTATTTGGCCCTATTCAGACCGGGCTAATGGACTTTTTGAGGTATTCTTTGACCGATGAGGCATCCGGGAGAAGGGGCAGGGACTTTTAACGCCAACACCGGCCCCCTTACTCTTGGAGTATTAAAGTCATTGCTGACCATAAATCTTGTACGTTTAATAACACGTCCCAAACTTTCTTCTACGAGGTCCTTGTCATAGAATGGATCTGCCACCTTGGATTTTTACTAAAAATTTTTTAATAAACCCTGGAAAATTGCGAAAATTTGCTCACAATATTTTCTGTTTTTTGATAGTTTATATCTTTTCAATGATGTCTTTCATTTTCAACAGTACCAGTAGTCTCAGTTATCATGAACTTTGGACAGCTGCAAGCCCGATATAATTAAAGCAAAACAGGACGACACGTTTTTCATTTAGTAAAAAAATTCAATTTTAAAAATTGGAGTTATGACTTCATCCAATTATGGCAGCCTTCGGAGTGTTCATCATCCAGTTATTTCCAATGTAGTCCTCAAACATTACTTAAGCTCCCAGCCTCCTTAAGAGAGAAATTTAGTATCTTTCTTCAGTGCCTACAGAAAGGAATTCTGGTGAACCAACACAAGAAACCGCTGGTCAACCAACACAAGAAACCGCGATCTCCAATGAAAGGATGATCTACATCGTATCTGGTATCGCCTTCATTCTGTTCCTGGTGCTATGTTTTGTTCTAGGTTTCTGGTGCCACAGACAGTCTCGTCACAAGCGAATCAAAAGGTTATTCACTGTTGTTGTTACCTCGTACTTAAGGTGAAACACGATAAATTCGTTGGTTATTGCAAAACTGGAACAATTAACAGGAGAGATACTGAATGTTATAGCATTTTACAGCTAAAAGCTGTATCTATAAGTTGATTACAGCCGGTTCCATTCTCAGCAGGCGCTGTTTTGAGACTTAATGGAGACCTTGCCTCTTTGTTGCTTAAATTTATTCACCTAACAGCAATGAAAACTTTACTATTATAAATTGACCTTACATATAACATATGCGTACCCCAAGACAAACATAGTTTATGATGTTCAGACAAGAAATCGGAAGTGAAATGATTTGGCAAAATGATGGGAGGCGGAGTGGCCCACTGGTTAGTTGGGGAGCAGTGGGGGAAAACACAGAGAGAGAAAAAAATAAGAGAGGAGTGTGGTACGTAGGCTCGTAGGCCGTTTTGTGAATTCGCGTTCCTTGCCCCTTGGGAGGAGGATAAACAACCGCACTCCCAAAACGGCTGAAAATCGAGCCTATGTGGTACGGGAAAGCCAGAGAACAATCATTCACTCCTCACACCAAACCCGTCTCTCCTTCTTTCGCTCGCTTTTTTTCGTGCTGCACTCCAACTAACTAACTAAGCGCGTTGGACTCGGGATCTGCTAGCGGTCCATGTTGGTACGTTGGCTGGGGTCACTGCGTTGTGTTCATGGGTAAGAAATCTATTTGGGAATCTCTCCAGCCCGGGATATTCTAAAATGGATTACCCCAAAGTGCGAGGTCAACCTGAAGAAATGTGCGGAGGTAGCTTTCAACGGACTAGCATGTTATCTAGAGGAAAGCACAATACCTCTCGTTCGGAAGTCCAGATAGCTTTGATGGTATATGCTTAACTGCAGTCTTAACCACTGCAGAACTTGGTATCCAATTTGGAACGTATTGACAGAATGCAGAATGGCTGAGTTTCATCGCCAAGCTCTAAGACATTCATCTTCTAAGCAGCAAGATTTAAGTAAAATAATAGCCCACTGCGCTATACTACTTGAAAACAACTCTTTTTGTGCTTAAACTATTTTCCCATCTGTCCACAGATCAGTTCGTTCAGCTCGAGAAATTATTCCACTTGACAAGTGGGAACTTCTCCCCGAGGAAATAAAATACGAGGAGGAGCTGGGTCGAGGAGCATTTGGTGTGGTTTACAAAGCAACTCTAAAGAGACGAGTTGGAATTGAAGTGTTTGAAACTGAAAAAGCACTGAAGCCCGAGGAGCCATGCCAGGTGGTTGCTGTTAAAGAACTGCAAGGTAATTGCAATCATCAGGCAAAATCATGTATAAAAGGGCGAATCAAGTTACACAACTTGCTAATTGGTTAGTTCCAGTGTCTTTAAAATACACCTGAAAGAGATTTAAATTCTCGCTGGTATGCAAAATACTTAAAGGAGTTCAGTCACGGTATTTTGAGTTATTTTGGCCACATACAAAATTACCTTTAAATGGTAGGAAACCTGAAAATAACATTTTAATAAGATAGAAAAACACCAAAGAGATAATGATAAACCATAGAGGAACAAGGATGGCTAAGGATGGAGAAGGTTAACACGGATTACAAACGACGAATGTGAAAAAATGAGGCAAAACTTCTCAATACGCGCAAACCGTGACTGAGCTCCTTTGACCCTTTACAGATCGGTCGCATTTGGTCTTTTGCAATCAGATCGCAAGTTGTATCTCCCCAGTCTTAAGCTTAAGGTGACATTAGGAACGACACAACTGAGCCATTTCCCTTTAAAGTGTGGATATCATTAAAACTATATAATCATCTGTCGCCTTTTCATTTTGTTTTCATGTGCCATTATCCCTAAATTGGACAGCAGGTAGTCCTGAGCCCGAAACGCAATTGAATTTCCGGTCGGAATGCACTCAGACCGTGACTCAAGCAAAGCCTAATAGATGGCTGACTGATTTTTCAATCTGGTTTTAAAATCTTATATTCGTAGCAAATAGGAATTTAACTACATCATTTGTGTTTAGATGATCCGAGCGAAGAACAAAAAGAAGAGTTCTTGCAGGAAATAGAACAGATGAAGCTGATGGGTGCACACCAGAATATTGTATCCCTGGTTGGTTGTTGCACTTTGCAGGAGCACAAGTTCCTCGTGATAGAGTACGTTCCGTTTGGTGATCTGTTACAGTGGTTACGACGCAGGAGGCGATCGGTAAGACATTTCCCAAAGGAATATTTAATCAATTTGATGTTGCCCCAAGTGTTTTGTAGTAATGGATTTAAAGGTAAAGCAGTGGTGTAGTCCTTCACGAGACAGTTCGTGCTAATTATACGGGGCTCTTGCAAATCTATCAAAGCTCACAGTTTAACATGTAGCTAAAGGATTTTCAATGGCTAGATGTCTCCCAAGTAGGCTGTACTTGGTTCTAAACATAACAAGATTTCCAGTCGATAATGTTCAGCTCTCATCTTGAAACTTAATTACTTCCACGTTTAGACCAATCGTGGTAGTTATTTATGACCTAATCGCGTTCATTGTATTCTAGATCAATCGAAACCAAGACACTGGGTGTAACGAGCAGAAGAAATGTTACGACGACAAGGAAATATTCAAAGCTCAGGAAGAAATGAGTGACTGCAGCCAAGTAGGTGCCTTAAATTAAACCCCATTCTAATCAGATATGTTTAGGGCTTCAAGAACGTGAGTGGTGGGATGAAGTGGCGACTAAAAGTTCTGAGGCCTTTGACTCCACCAATATGTAACTTGAGGGATGGGGAATGTTGTACAGTGTATCGTTTGTATCTGCAATCAAATATTTAACGCTTAAAAGAAAATAACCTGTCAACTGATATGTCACATAGCTGACTGTCGCGGTGTATTGATCGGTGAGGAGGGATTAGTAGGAGAATTGGTGTTGGATTGGATGAAGGAAGGAAGGAAGGAAGGAAGGAGGGAAGGAAGCAGGGAAGGAAGCAGGGAAGGAAGCAGGGAAGGAAGCAGGGAAGGAAGGCGGGAAGGCAGGCGGGAAGGCAGGCGGGAAGGCAGGCGGAAAGGCAGGCGGGCGGGCAGGCGGGCAGGCAGGCGGGCAGGCAGGCAGGCAGGCAGGCAGGCAGGAAGGAAGGAAGGAAGGAAGGAAGGAAGGAATGGTGAACGGACGGCCGGACAAATGATTGAATGGATTAAATGAACGAACAAACGAATGGGTGAGTGTATGAATAAAAATATAAATAAGGGTTAAAATATTAACTTTTAATGCATATTTAACAGGGAGAGCGAGACCAGGATGAAAATCGGGTCTTGGCTATTCCTGGCGGTTTCCAAGTTAACAAAGAAATCGCCATGTCCTCTGGACAGCTTTCTCAGGTAAGAAACCGTTTGAATACTACTTTAGAATATATTATCATAAATCTCCAATTTTTCGTTATAATGTTATCAGGCAAATGTTCTCTTCAAATTTGTTTTGGAAAAATGGTGTAGGCCTGACGTCAAAATTTCAATAGGAAAGTTTGAAAGAGTATTAAATTTTCATTCCACATGAAAAGAAAAGTTGACGGATGTAAGAAAAGTATTAAAACGTGATCAGTTTAACTGCATTTAAATAGCAGGATGGAAGTATGGATAAATGGCCAAGGATATCCTATAGAGGGAGGAACTAGAGTGTTTCGATGGTACTCTATAGTCCCGAAGATAAGGGAGCTATCCCCCTCTAGTCTCTCTGCTCTCACAAAAATTTACCCCGTGTTTGAACTCCCCCTTTACCTCACCCTCCCCTCCCCCCAGCAATCTAGTGCGCTATAAAATTTCGGGTCTGACCTCTCGATGGATGGTAAGGTTTCAAAATGTCTCCCGCCTCTCGGTTATCACTCCCATTTTTATTTGTTAACAGGAGAGATTTTGCAAAATATTGACCTACCGTGAAATAAGGGTATTAAAATACACGTATTTCACGGCAGGTCAATATTTTTGCCATTCAGAAAAAAGATGATACTCAGGATGGGATCGATCAAGATCAACCACGGCTAGAGCAAACTTTGCTGATGATGGAATCGACTCCGTCACGAGATAACAGAGCTATCATCCATAGTGTAACCCTTTTCGCTGAGAATCTTGTTGAAGTAAGTAATGGAAAAGCGAAAGTGGTCGCTTTTTTATTGTTTATTTCCATGGCAGTTTTAGCTCTTAAAACTACATTTGCGAAGATTATAACAAAGAATTACACGAGAAATTCATTGGTCTATGCGCATATTATTATTTGGATTGGCATCTGCAAACGTACATGTACTTATGTATGGTAATGAAATTTAAATGACGTGTAAAGTATCCACGAATGTTTATTTCATCGGTGGTCATGTGCCAAATACGATGAGATCAGTTAGATCAACCTAACCAAACTGGCAGTAGAAATCAAAATTATTAGATATATTCTAAAAAGTATTACGAGTATGATGAAGTATTAAAAATGCTAAAGCTAAAGCAGAAGTGGAAGAAATGTAAAAAAACAAACATTAAAACCAACATCAAAACTGAGAAAAAAACAATTGTATAGCAAGCGCAACTTCAACATATTACTACAAATGTTTTCCAATCAATATTAGAAAAACTCACCAAAGCTCACGCTACATTAGGTTTGAAATAAGGGTTACATTTTCTATCCTTCCCTCCCTACCCAAAATATGAATAACGTAATAATTTACAAAAGCTTAGTTTACTACCATTACTTGCTACGTTATGTTCTTTTTTTTTTTTTTTTGCCTTATTTATTCAGGGAAAGAGCAATGATTCAGTGGATCAGGAAATCATCGAACTGATGCCGATACCATCGACATCACAGGAAAACAGCAACGCTGCCGCCATATTCAAATCGACTGAAAATATTAATGATGATGACGACGAGAAAGAGAAAGGAAACAATAATGCTTTTCTGAACCAGGAAAAAATAGAGGTGCTATCAATGCCAACGACATCACAGCGAAAAGACAACGCTTCCGCTAAACTGATGCCAACTGAAAATATTGATGATGATGACGCCGACCCTGGCGAAGGTAACTGTGACGATTTTCTGGAGCAGAAAAGCATGGAACAGATGTCGATGCCCTCGACATCACAGGGCAACAGCAACGCTGCCGTCATATTGATATCAACTGAAAATATTGATGATGATAACGACGAAGAAGCAGACAGCTTTACTACTCAAAAGCTGTTTTCTTTTGCTTGGCAAATAGCAAGGGGAATGGTAGGTATTAATATAGCTAATTCGAAATGAGATAAAGTATAGAAATACTTTCTAGTTGCGACTCTCGACTTCCACAAGAAAGGTTTTGTAAACAAATCATCTCAAACTGAGATGGGTCTTGCATGCCTCGTTTATTGGTAATTTCAAAAAAAAAGTTTTAATACGTCATTCACAAAAAAAAAAGAATCAAAATCTTTATATCTATAAAGAAATGGTGCCCTTGTAATTCTTTCATGATTTTTTAGAATCATCTCGCAGAGAAAGGCTTCATTCATCGTGACCTTGCAGCTCGTAATGTTCTGATTGGCAGTGATAACCGAGTCAAAGTGTCAGACTTTGGATTGATGCGTGAAATCTACGAGGACGTGTACAGTGGAAAGAATACAAAGAAGCTTCCTGTGAAATGGATGGCCCCAGAATCGATTAATGACAGCATTTACACCATCAAGAGTGATGTGTAAGTCAATCTTTCTGTGTGACGCAAAGCCTTTTCCTTAACCCTCAGATGCACACATGGAGAAGTACAACTTGTTCTTTCGAGGATTTAGCGTGTATCATCGAGTTATGATTCGCGGGAAGTTTCGAGACCACGAAAGAAGCGTAGAGGTTGCTCGTGGGGCAGCATGTCATTATAATACATGGACGAAAAAGAAAAAGACGTTAAAAAATCTTAGCCGTGTTGAGTACGTGTACAGTAATTACAAAACGGTTTTCCTTGATCTTTTTTTATTTTCATGTAGCTGGTCCTTTGGAATACTTCTTTGGGAAATGGCCACCATGGGTAAGTTTAAAAAAATTATTTCTTTTAGCTCCCTTACATTATTTTTTCTTTTTTTTCCGAAATTAGTCATTACTTTGTTATGTTAAGGCGAGAATTCATTTCAGTTCTCCTCACGTGACACTTACTGTTAACTTACTTTCTTATGACTTATTATTATTATTATTATTATTATTATTATTATTCTTTTTTTTTTTTTTTCCTTTGACTGCATTTCAGGAGGTGTACCGTATCCCACGTTAACCAATCGGGAGCTGTGTCGACTCTTGAAGACAGGTTATCGCATGGAAAGGCCTGACATGTGTTGTGATGACGTGTAAGTAACTCAATTGCGTTGAAATCAGTAGTCCCTCTTTCGAAATAGGGCAGATACTTGAAAACAAGCAATTATCCGGTACTTACACAAATTGGAATGCACGTGGCTCGCTTAAATATATATATTTATTTCGTATAAAAACAACTGGTAATGCTGCTACTAAAAATAGAGGACAGCCATTCATGAAGACTACGAATAATGTGGAGAAACATCGTCGTTTTTAAACTGCGAACACCTCGCCGATATGCGAACAACCAATGTTATTTACATACAGTGGCTTAAATTAAATATCTCCAAAGGATCTGTAATAGCTGGTTTTCACATGACGTCACTAAAATTCGAACTACAAAATTATTGAGATTTTACTTTAATGATGTGTAAGAGCAGCTGAAAACTAATATTCATACAAATTTTCGCTCCGAATGAGTTCTTGGTTTTGTGATACACCACGCTTGAATTTCTAAGCTTTTGCGTGACTCGGCATTTTCATGACGGCCTAGAGAGCTTTCATGATGCTTAAAAAAGTGACTTATTTCGGGGAACTTGGCTGTCTGAACAGTTCATGTCTTAGAAAAAGTATTGTTTTAATGTTTTAGAGTTCCTCGAGGGATAAATTCACGCTTTTGTGGCAAAACTCAGTGACAGATGTTTCTGTTGGTTTCCGGCCGCCATGTTGGTGCCCATACGGATGGGCGTGACCAGCATGGCGTCTCCACACAAATCTCTATAAATTTGGTTAAAAAAATTCTCCGCATATCTCGCATAAGAAAAATTGCTGTGACCAGAATTTTGGCGAGAGTCTTTGCATATTTACCTTCTTTCATTTCCCTGATTCTGGACTTTATCTATCGACCGGTTTTGATTTTTATTTAGATCTCTTTTGAATTGCGTGACACTGAAAACCAGCAATATGAACTATATCCGTCCAAATTTACATAAGATATATTTTGAACCCTTACCATTGCTGTCCAGGGGGGCTCTAAAACAATTAGGAGTTGTTGACTGATTTAGCGTTGTAATATATTTCACAATAAAGATTAGCGAAAAAACTGAGCAACGACGTTTCGGTGTCATCCTGGCACCATTTTCAAGTTAAAAAATATTTGTGCGAAAAGTAAACTAATTTATACCAATGGTAGAGGTGCGAAATTGAATAAATTAAGATTAAGATAGCTGTTCAATGTTCATGTTCATTCCAATGAGGTGTCAAACACTGGTAATGAGTTCAGTGTCTGTTCAAAGCCTAAACAAATACTTTTGCGCGAATGGAGTCTGACTGTGTGTTAAGGCTCGGTTTCTTCTTGCGAATCCACAACATTTCGTGGATCAAGCAATCGAACTTTCCCTGACATTTCTTTAGGATCTTAAAGTTGTTAGTCAGGTCACCAACTCGGTGTTCATTTTGAAGGTGTTTTCCGATGGCGGTAAATCCACCATCACCCGTTTCGTTAATTCAGTGATGTCACCAGACACAAGATCGACGCCTCCAACAGAGAATATCTACCGCATTGTCCTGCCTTTTAAAGACCAGAAATCAGCTGACATAGTAAAGAAACATCTCTCGGACTTGAGTAATAAACTTGATCACAAACTACAGCCGGTGTTCAGAAGCCGTAAAATTGGCGATGATCTCAAAGTACAAGAGCCAAAACCACCTTTGATCAATCAACAGTGCGTTGTTTATAACTATATATGTGATCTGTGTGATGCAGAATACGTCGGTTACACTAGCCGTCATCTTTACAAGCGCATTGAGGAACACCGATTTACCGCCATCGGAAAACACCTTCAAAATGAACACCGAGTTGATACAGTTGGTGACCTGACTAACAACTTTAAGATCCTAAAGAAATGTCAGGGAAAGTTCGATTGCTTGATCCACGAAATGTTGTGGATTCGCAAGAAGAAACCGAGCCTTAACACACAGTCAGACTCCATTCGCGCAAAAGTATTTGTTTAGGCTTTGAACAGACACTGAACTCATTACCAGTGTTTGACACCTCATTGGAATGAACATGAACATTGAACAGCTATCTTAATCTTAATTTATTCAATTTCGCACCTCTACCATTGGTATAAATTAGTTTACTTTTCGCACAAATATTTTTTAACTTGAAAATGGTGCCAGGATGACACCGAAACGTCGTTGCTCAGTTTTTTCGCTAATCTTTATTGTTAACTGTATTTCCAAATTTAATCTTATAAGAATATATTTCACGTTGGCTTTTACAGATATTGTAGATTGATCGGGTTTGTTCCGCAATGCAGCTATTTAACTTTTTGTCATCTTCTAATCCATGATAGATATGAACTGATGTCTGAGTGCTGGAATGAAGATCCATCCTCTCGTCCCAGTTTCTCTGAGTTGATTGATCGACTGGAGGTGATCATGACGAGGGATGTACCATATTGTGACTTGGACAAACATGATGAGTCACGCTCCTACTACAACCTGCCCGTTAACGCTGATGAACACAGCGGATAAGAAAGAGACAGAAAGGTCTACAGGATAATGTACTATGGACGAGAACTTTCAACTTTAAAAGGCCATATTTAACTTGAAAAAGGAAAAAAAATCACTATTTATGCATGCAATCCAGACTATAATCCTAGACAGATCTAGTTGAGACAAACTCAAGAATTGCGCAGATAACCATCTTTCGTCAAATACTACAAACAAAAAAATTATAAACCTTGTGCTTATCTACTTATTAACCCATATCCGTTCAATGTTGTTTAAATTGTTGGTAATACACGAGAAGAAATTTTTAGGTAAAAAGAGACCAAAAAAAAAAAAAAAAACCACAATTAAGAAGGAGGTGGCGGGAAAGATGGAAAGGTAGCTAGCCCCTGTAAGACTTTTCTTGTCTCAGTAGTTCTATCAGGGACGGTTATTTAAACACAAACATGTAAAGTTATGAAATGATTTAAAACATGTACCCATGCCTCGATGCGCTAGTTGTGTGCAATGCTAGAAACTGAACTCGGAAGCAGTATTGAAAATGGGGGCGCATTAATCGTGTTGACATTGCTAGCTGCTGGTTGCCTAACCAGTTGGCTCTTGACATTAGTAAAGATAAAAAGCTGAATTTGAGACTGCTACATATCTTGTTGTAGCTAATTGTCTGCCGATATACTGGTCTAAGCTTAGATATATTAAAATATAGGTTAATGTTACCTGTGTTGAATCTGACTTAATTTGTTTGTGGTTGTGGTCGCCATTGAATATGCGTGGACTGGTGTGAGGTCTGGAACCAAACGGATGCGGGAACTGGAACAACTGAGGACCATTGGAGGACGCGGCTATGAACAGTGCAGAGCAGCTGGCATGAAGAGCAGTGAACTCACAGGTTAACAAACAGGGGTAGACATGAGAAAGGACGCGGGAAAGGCAAAACAGAAATCGGTAAACTACTTGTGAACGGGCTAAGAAAAACAAAAGGTGTTGCGCACATTGTCCGACTCACAGTTAATGGACCAGAGCAGGCATGACTGTAGCCGCTGGGAATCTACACATGTACATAATTATATAGATAAAACGGGAACTATCATTTAAAAACATTGGCCACACTATATCTCTCCGCGGTTTGGCCAGACTGGAAGCATTAGCACAACTAGAATTACTGGCAAGAGTTATAAGCCTTCGTGTCGGCAAAATAAGAGGGTGTGAATGGGGGAGGGAGAGGGGTGGGGAGGAGGGGAGCAAATATCAGTTATCAGTTCAAATTTGGATTGTCTATTTGTCAGTTGTCAGTTAAGGGGCTGTTACTAATTAACTGAAGACCTACAACCTCTCTTAGGGCAGTTTCCTTCTCTCCGATTTTTTTGGAGTGCATGTAGACAGGCTACACAATGAGCCGATAAAAAATACATGAAATACACACTTTCTGGAATCAAGCAAACAGGTATAAATCACAAAAATAATTATCAATAAGGGTTAAGTCGGGCCAGATCGAGGCAGATCGTAGTCTCCTTCGCAGCCGTTATTAGGGTCGTCACGCAACTCTTCTCCCCACTAATAGTTAGTGGAGAGAGGCGTTGCGTGACGACCCTAATAACAGCTGCGAAGGAGACCACTAGGCAAATCGAATTTTGTTCGTAAAACTGCTGTAAGTGAAAATGTATCCTGTCTACTTGATCCAGCGTTACGCTTGCATTACACTTGTTTGGTTTGGCAAACAAGTGACACGAAACAAGTGACACGAACGTCATCCCGATACAATCGAGACAAGGCTCTAATTAGTACCAAAAAAGTGCCTCGATTCCCGCTCGGTCCAGACAAAATCAGGAGGTGTCTGGAAAACCCGAATAGCGAATATAGTGAATAGTCGCGAATAGCGAATAGGTAATAGTCCCGAATAGTGCGAATAGTCTCGATTAGTGCAAATAGTCGCGAAAAGTGGCGAAAAGTGGCGAAAAGTGGCGAATAGTGACGAATAGTCGTCCATAGTCACCGCTTTAGATCTAATATCCTGCGTTAATTAATTATTCAAATAAGCAACAGAGTTTCAGTGAATTTATTACCTTTCTTCTCCGGACTCAGGCTAGGGTTGTTCATCGCCGATTTTAATAAAACAGAAAACACAAGGATAACCTAATAAAGACGTATTTACCCTTTTGCAGCGGTTAAAACAGAAGAAATTACGTTTAGAAACACCTTTTGTCCTGTTAAGCGTCTGTGCTTTTTAACGGGAAAATCTCATCCTGCGTTGTTGCGAGGTTGACTGCGAGATAGTGGTTACCCTATTTGCTACGATTTGCCACTATTTTTCCACTATTCGAGACTACTCGTGACTGTTCGCCACTATTCGCACTATTCGAGACTATTCGCTATTCGCTATTTGGGTTTTCCAGACACCCTTTCATCTGAACGATTTTTAAAAGCAAAGTGCTAAATCTTGAATAGCTTGTATTTCTGCTTACACCAGCTTAAAACGTACTCCAGGTGGGGCAAGCGTAAAAGTTTATAATGAACTGAGGGTTTTGTCAAACGTATGTAAATAGTTCTTTGTCTTAAACGAAGCTGTAGGAAAAATTTTCCCAAAGCATTATGCAGGAAGTTGATAACTATATAATACTGAGCACAACGTAATGCGGATTTGGAATAAAAAATTCTCGGTTTTGCAGGAAAAGTGATTCCTGCAATTTGGTATTGGTTGTAAAAGGGAGAAAGAAATATTACTTTATTAAACATTTACTCAACCAGCTGCAAGCTGACTGAACACTATATTTGTTTCACTCAAAGAAAAAGAAACGTGCTTAGATAGCTCCATGAAATTTTGTAAAAGATAGAATTGTTTTGGAGACAGTGTAATCAGTTCGGAAATGGACATCAAAATTGGTAAATGAAGAATAGTGGAAGCAAAGAAACTCTTTTATCATTTTCTTCGACTATGATATACAGCAACCACCAGCAGCGATCATAAATCTGTCGCAAAGCTTCCAATTCAGATCTGTATGCTGAAAGAAACACTCAGTACCAGTCTATAATGAATTCGGCAGGTGTATTGAAGATGCAGGGACGAACACTCGAGAATCGTCGGCAAAATCAAAACAAGAGTGAGTGTCTCACGGTGACTAGACGCGCGGAATAACTGTTATGGACAAGATTTGAGAACATACTTTGGACTGCTCGTTATTTTATTGTTTTTCCTTATGATTTCGGTTTAAATACTTTAAGACGTGTTTACCATACCATTCACAAGAACCCTTAAATTTTCTTCCTTATTCTCGTTATTTTGACCAACCACAAAATTACGTTTGTATTCAGCGGAATAATTATCGGTTAGGAAATTCCGCAAAACAGTTTAAGAAATACTTTTTGCCTTCAGTTAAAACCTTTTAGGATTAAGTTAAATGGTATTTTACAGAGTTAAAGTTTCTTTTGTTTAAGTTGTGTTTAAGGGCGGTGCACAAGCGGGGTCGAGAGTCAAAATCCGTGTATTCAAAATCCGTGTAGCACGCCCTTGTGAGAAAACTTTAAGAATTCCTAGGAATTCCTAGGAATTTCCTAAGAATTCCTAGGAAAAAATTCCTAGGAATTCCTAGGAATCTAAGATGTGAATTTTCACGGTAATTCGGACTCGGAATTCCTAGGAATTCCAACTGAAATATACTCACCTTGAAAATTCCTTAAAATTCCCAAAAATTCCGAGGAATTTCTGAGAATAACTTGGAATTTGTAGGATTTTTTGAGAATAGGTTGAAATTTTTTGGAAAATCTGAGAAAAACTGGGAATTTTGTATCATTTGTAGGCCAGACAAAGTTTTGATGATTAATGCCCGGCATTAAAATAACAAATAAAGTCACTGATATCACATCAAAGAGGTTTTAAATTAATGGTTTATTACATTGGCTTTCATGAATTTAAACATAAGAATAACTATCCTGTTTCTTTTTCATTACATCAAGAATCAAAAGTAAAACTGAAAACAGATATGAAGGTCACACTTTTACATGTTTGATAAAAAGAGAACTTTTTCAGATAATTTACTTACTTCTTTGGTTTACAAGTCCAACAATTTTCCATACACAAGATTTTAGCTTAAATTATTGTTATTATGTGGAACAAATCTGGATTTTCATGATTGTAAGGAATCAATGATAAGAACAAAACTGAAATATTCCTTAAAATTTAAAGAGGCTGAGTTGGGCAAACTTAGCTGCTGTTCAGTTATTTCTGTTGATTCTGCAGCTTATTTTGTTGCCCTCTAATTAGGGTGTCAACAGCTAGCCTCTTCATCTTCATCTTTGTTGTATGACACCAAAAACAAAATTAAAAAAATACATTACATTGTGATATATACGAGGTACTGTAAGACTCAGAGTTCCAAATATTTATGTGCTCACAATTTAATACATGCAGCTAATTAAGACCTGACTGTAAGCTGGTTGAAATGTTAAAAGAGAAGACTTGATAATTGTGAAGGTGCTTGTATACTATTGATAAATATGTTACATAAATCTTGAGCTTACAGTAGACTAAATCAAGGTTTTCCTTCTTCTATAAGTGTATCAACAACTCTCGAATTGGAGGATATATATCACGGTTTTAATAACCAAATTTAGACATTAGAAATATTAAAAGACACTTAAAACATTAAAGGAACATTTAAATAATAGAACACACACAAAGGACTATACGGGTGGACAAAAATTGAAGATCAACACGGATTGCCATAGAGTCTGGCTGAAACACACAGTAGACATATACACAATACACACTGTGGCTGCCTCGTTGGAGTTTTTGTCAAGAACTTTGACTGGGATCAGAGAGAACTGCTATATTTGTTTCGTTTGAACAAGTGTGGCGAGAGAAACGACTTGTTATTCGCAAATCAAATTGTTTAGGCACGCACTCTGGCCAACGGTAACCTAAATTGTTTCAACTTTGCTTTAGCCAGAATTCGTTTCATGCCATGACTGAGTGACCCACTCGTGTATGATTCGTGATGATAAAGTTCATTCAAAAGCTTTTGTCTCAATACAAGAATTTACGTGGTATAATATAAGGTTACTTTAATTCGATTACTCACCAAATATTTTTGTGCCCTTTGAATTTTTCCCCGTTGAAACATCCACAGTAAGACTTTCTTTTAGCTCCAAATCTTCGCCAAGAATAACATGTTTCTCGTTAATGACACTCACGCTGTTTTCTTCTAGTCACAGGACCGCGGCAAAAACCATTTTGATATAATTTTGGAAGTGAAATGACTACTAATACGCACGAGCGATCAACCGTTAATGCTGAATTCAAAGATGGGCGCCAAAAGAGAATGACTAACATGATCTTTGTCACGTTCAGTCACGAGGATAGTCAAGTGAAAATTTGCGTGCTGTGATTGGTTCAGTTGATCAGTTGAGGAGGGAATGGAAACTGGAGAAGAAGGAGAGAGAGACTGGCAACGAGGTTGCCAGATTAGTCGCTTTCGATAGTAAGTCTGCTTCACTTTCCACGCTGTTTTGGTGGTCTTTTGAAAGATGGGTCTTGCTTCAAAAGGAAAAAACTACACAAACTTTTTCGAAGAAATCAAGGAGGAAAATGGAACGTACTTCAACTGGTTGATCTGTTCCCGACGGTTGTCAAGATAAAGGATCATGAAGCACTTGAATCAAGTTCACTGCAAAGGTAAGGAATCCAATTTTATGGGGATTTTCTGTTATGATAAGCTATAATTGTAAATAAATCAAACGAAGCAATGCATTGTGTGCTCTTTAAAAACCCCAAAAGCCGAAATTCACCTAAAAGGTTTCAAATCGACCTGAGGAACCGAGATAAATTCTGCGAAATAAGCTTAAGCTTGTTGTATTAGTCCACCAAATCTATTTTGAGAGCCCACGTGTTTCAACACCCAGTCAGCACAATGCAGCAAGTATAAATTTGCAATGCTTGTCATTTTTGCCTTTGAATTATTTTTAAGGATTAACATGATATGAGATCTATAGTCTTTTCAATACATCAAGATGTAGGTTCTTTTATTTGCATTGTCATTTATTTATGTCAGTTATTTATTTGTTTCCCATTGACTCATAATCTTTTCGATTCTTTTGATTTTGTTGTGTCATGAATTAAAGTGACAGCGACGACAAGGAAATACAAGAAACATATAGATGATCCCACTATACCCATACCAAAATCTACAAGATTCGACCACATAAATCGCTTATAGCAGTCTTCACAGGCCAGTTGACGTCATCTCCCTCTCTTGCATCCCTTTTTCCTGGAGATCATTTCCAGCACCATGAACAGAACACCTCAGAGTGTTCGGCTCACCTGAGTGAGATGGCTGTTGGCAAAAATGTTGTGGATGACTTTGATGGATTATGGAGTGAACCTTTATGCAAGAATTGAAGCTTCACAGAAGCATTTGAGGAGATTGAGTTGCCTATATCTGAAAAGACTTCAGAAATACCAATTGATGTAATACACAACAACTCAGATTTGTCCACAGACAGTGACTCAGATAATGATGTTGAAGTTTCAGTTCTGACTCCTCTGAAGAAATTGAGAACTCTGACACTGATGGCCATTCACTGGACTCCCCTGGTGAAAGTGAAACTAACGGTTCCCAAGAAAAAAATATTGTCTGCCAAAGAATATGCCTGTATGGCTATTCTGGCCTTAATTTCAAGACATTGTATGACAATGAGAGGCTGCTAGAGATATCCTTGTTTTAATGAAACTACCAGTAATTTGTCCACAGAATGTCACAGTACAGTTTTGTACAGCAAGCGCGTGGAAACTGTGCGCTTTTCATTTATGACATCTGTGAGAGCTGTCTTCCTCTTTTTCCTAAAGTCATAAAGGATCAAGTCAAAAATTGTTCAACAGTGGGCTGTGATGGGTATGTGTGTGAATCTACAATTATATTAAATATATACATGCATATATATACTTTTGGTTTTATTGAAATTGTAAATAATATATATTCATTTATGCTGACAAAAATTTTTGATTAATCTATTTATCAAATCTAAGAGCATCCATTTTTCTATCAGTTAAACTCTGGGTGTTTGATTTAAGGGTCCATACGGGGACATATACACTAACAAATCATGTTGGATCTAAAAAGCAAAGTTATCAGTGCTATAGTTTTATGTTGAATTGTCAGACTTAAACTTGAATTAATGTACATTTGTTTGGAAATAATTATCTTGGAGCTTGACAACAATAAAAAGGTATGGAACTCCAGAGAAATGATCGTGTTGATTTTTTACTAATTTACAGAAACTGATTCATGCACTGAGTTCATCTTTAATTTTGACATTTTAGGAAATTTATAGAAATTTCCAACAATATTTCAGGTGTTTTAGCTATTCCCACAAATTCCTAGATATTCCAAACACATTTTTTAAAACAGTCTGGGAAATAATAGGAGTTCCTAGGAATTCCCAATAATTCCCAGTCATACTTTTCACTATTCCCAAATATTCCCAGAAATTCCAAGGTCTTGGATTAAGCATAATTTGAATGGCTTGGAATAACTTGGAATTACTAGGAATTCCCAATAATTCCCAGTAGTACTTCCACTATTCCCAAATATTCCCAGAAATTCGAAGGTCTTGGATAAAGCATAATTTGCATGTCTTGGAATAACTTGGAATTCCTAGGAATTCCCAGACTACTGGGAATTTCTTTCGCAGGGGCGGCAGAGCTTGTCATGGCGGGCGGTCACGTCCGCATGGCTCTATAAAATTTGCCTATTTTAGACCTTTTATAGGTCATCGACCGAAGTGAACTATACGAAAATGGAGGAATTACGGGACAAGTATGTAATCAAGCCGTTTTCCCCAAAATCCGGCAAACAAAAGAAGCTCAAATTTGAAGAAATCGATTTGTCTATTTACAAGAGCACCGCAAGATGTGCGGCTTTCATTACAAACGAAGATCGCATTCTCCTCTGGGTCAAGGTCCTACAAGAATGTTATTTTGATCTACTTGATAACAACAAAGACTATCACATAAAATGGATTGATCATCTAAACGGCGATGACTCGGCCTTTGAACACATAGAAATGAAAATAAGTCGCCTAACTGCAGTTCCGGAGCATCGAACGACATTATTCACAATCACTGTCTATTTAACAACTGGGGTTATCATGTGCCAAGGCATCTCCTTCGAGTTATGGTGTACAAAGGAATTTCATCGCATAAAACAGAAGACAGAACATCTATACTCTTTATACCACGGCGCAACAGCAGTAAGTGATCACGATTTCACAACATTCACACCGGAGGAGATCGCAATTACACTCAGCCACCTGGAAGAAGCCTCACAAGTGGCCATTACTAACAAAAAGGGAAAAGCTCTTAAACAACCTACGACCATCCCCTCACTACCACCGGAAGAAAGCCTTTCTGAAGATGAGGCCAATGAACCTATCCTTCATGGAAAAGATCAAAAATCTCTGACCAAGGGGACACCGATTTCTGTACACCGGAAGAGAAGGAATTCGCTCGACTCGCCACGGGGACTTTGTGTGAGAAGTAAAACGTCCATTTCTGATCTCAAATCGGTTGTTGCCTCAGTGGAATCGGATCTTTTTGAGCTTAAAACTGAACTACCCAATGTGACACACGATTTATGCACTTCGAAGTTTGATCTCCTGGAAGACAAACTTAAACAATTGGACAATGACTACAAAGTACAAATCAAATCATTGTCATCACGCATGATTGATGTAGAGACGACAAAAGAACTTCTCCAATCCGAAAATGCAAAACTTAAAACAGAGATGCAAAACCTCAAGAAACACATTAAAGCGATGGATAAAAAGATCGAAACGCTGGAATATGAAAAGAAAAACACTTTGCAGGAAATTACTTTGAAACCGAGCACACTAATCTGTCATCAAACTGTGCAAACTGAAGATGTGCCTTCCAGAACAAAGATATCTCAAGACAAAACCAGCCAAGATATAACCAGCCCAAATAACATTTTAACCAGCAATCCTTTCCATGTCCTTTCAACAGCGAACGACGAGGAGGACAACACTTCAAGTACCTCGCAGTCCCATGTGCACCCTATCTTACAAATCCCGGCCTCTATTCCGCCGCATGATAATTATCCAAGCAGAATTACTCCTCAACAAAACGAAATCACACCCGATAATCTCAATGAGAAACCTGACCATGTCCTACTCATTGATTCGAACGGAAAGTTTATCGACACCAAGAGATTCTCTTCAACATCAGTTGTGCTCAAATCTTTCACACCTACCATCGCCTCTGCAACTGATACATTGAACAAGGAGAATTTCGGCACCCCTTCAACCATAATTATTCACACGGGAACAAATGATATCGAAAAGACACCGCTCGATGCATGTTTTGAAAACTTCCAAGTTCTCGTCGACATCGCAGCACAAAAGTATCCGAGAACGAAGATAATTATCTCATCCCTTCTTGTCCGTAATGACGCCTTTGACACTTTGAGATCACAACTCAATGGAAGACTCGGACGCCTGCGATCGTACCCCAATGTTTACTTTGTAAATAATGAAATAATCACAAGCGACATGTTGTACGATCAAAAGCATGTCAAAAGACGGAAAATAGGAGCACTGGTCTCTAATTTAAAAGACTGTGCCTTCAACAGGATTTCGAGACGCCTCACATCACCTCAAAGGGTCGCCCCAAGACACCATGATTTGAATTCTCTTCAACACTTCCCTTTACGTAAGGACCAGATCTCTTCATTGAACACCACACCCACTACTACACCTGCCATCAAGCAGCAGCCAGTACAACCACCACTTCAGCAACAGCCAAGGCTTTTTACGGAAGTGGTCAAATCCCCTGTAGACCCTGAAACTATGATAAAATTACTAAACATTTACGAGATGATCCGTCAATCATAATAACCTACCGCAAATACATTAGGTACTACTCTTGCCACGAATATGATGACAACTTCTAGGAACTCCTCTAATTCATCCATTTTCGAAACAAAGCCCATGTAGGTATCCTTTTTATTGATCTCAATTAATGTGTTTTCTTCGGCAGTTATCAGTTCGTTCAACAAACTGTTTGAAACTCAGTTGTTGGAACATTAATGGATTGGGCAAAAGTTCGGTGTTTGGTCACAAATTACATAATAGTGATTTTCTTAATCAATTTAATAGCAGTGATATTTCCATAGTGTCAGAAATCTGGGGCTCGGATGTGAATGAATTGCCCGGTTTTGACATAATTGCACTTAGTCCACCCAGAAAACTCAACACTAAGAGATCTGGTAGATTTTCTGGTGGGATTTTAGTAGCTGTGAAAAAATTCCTCACGCCCCATTTCTCACTTGTCAAACAGACCCCTGAGTATATATGGCTAAAAATAACTAAAACATTCTTCAGTTAGACAAAGATATTTTATCGTGTTCATGATACATTCCTCCAAAACACTCTCCTTATTTTAATCCTGATACACTTTTAAATTTAGAAAATGACATAAATCTTTTCAAAAGAAATAGTTATATAGTTCTAGCGGGTGATTTCAATGCTCGCACGGGAATAGAAAATGATTTCATCAGCAACGACAATTATAAATTTGTACCAGGGGGTGACTCCCCTTTACCAACTGTGGTAACGCCCAGGAAAAGTTTTGATAATAATGTTAACGATCTAGGAAAACATCTCCTAGAAATGTGTAAATCATTAGATTTAAGAATATTGAATGCAAGATGCAAAGGTGACTCGTTCTGAAAAATTACTTTTCACGGAAATCAAGCTTTGAGTACGGTTGATTATATAATTGTTAGTCATGAAATTCTGCACCTTTTCGAAACGTTTGTTGTTCGAGAACCATCACCTTTTTCAGACCATTGCCAGCTACTAAGTTGGATAAAACTTGACTCATCATTGTTAAATAGCAAAGATACAAGTAACGAAGGTGCATTCTTCAACCTTCCTAGACAGTTTAAGTGGACAGAAGATTCTTAAGACTCATTCACTTCTGCGCTACAATCCGATGACATTAACAAGTTGATTCATGACTTTGAAATTTTAAACTTTGATCATGTAGGAGACGTTAACGAAATAGTAGATAAATTCATAACAATATTAGAAACTGCTGCCAAACATTCGTTACCATTGGTAAAAGTGAACAAGAACTCCGAAAAAAGGCACTCTCAAATTTGGTTTGATAGTGACTGCAGTAATGTAAGAAAACTTTTAAGCCGCCTTTCACATAACACCCATAAAAATCCTTTCGACGAGAAAACTCGACTAGAATATCTGTCTGTAAGAAGACAGTACAAACAGTTATTACGACATAAAAAACTCAAATATCGGGATGACAAAATTGATGAACTCATTAAAACTAGAACCTCAACCGAGTTTTGGACCAATTTAAGATCTTTATCGACTCAGAAAAAAGCTTCACCTGACTCGAATGTTCCTTTGCGCAAGCTATACAATCATTTTCAACAATTACATTCGGCACCAAATGCCGATAATCTCTGTGAGAAACAAGATGAAATAATCAAAGAGTTACAAGACCGAGAAACAATCCTGTCACAATTTGCTGAATTAGATCAACCTTTTTCTGAGGATGAAGTTAAACATTCTATAAAAATGCTCAAAAATAAGAAAACTGCTGGCCTTGACCGAATAAGGAGTGAAATGTTAAATGTGGAATTCCTTATCTGACTACCTCCTTAACAAAATTATTTAATTTCCTGCTCAATAAAGAAATCTATCCAGATAATTGGTCTACTGGACTAATAAGTCCCATTTTCAAATCAGGGGACAAGTCTAATCCATCGAATTATAGAGGCATTTGTGTCACTAGCTGTTTGGGTAAATCATTCTCGGCTGTCTTAAATAAAAGATTACTCACTTATCTTAAAAATCACAATTTATTACATTCCTCTCAAATTGGTTTCCTTAACGGTTTCAGAACAACCGACCACATCTTTTCCCTAAGAACACTAATTGACAAAAATGTAAAACATACAAACAAAGGCAAATTATTTTGCCGCTTCATAGATTTTCAAAAAGCATTTGACTCTATCTGGCATAATGGGTTATTACACAAGTTATTATACAATAAAATAGCAGGACAGTTTTATCGTTTAATCACTGATATGTATTCAAAAACTAAATGCGCTATAAAAAACGGAAACAAAAGAAGCTCCTTCTTTAATTACAACAGAGGAGTGCGACAAGGTTGTATTCTTTCACCATTGCTATTTGATTTATATCTAGATGAATTTCCACGCATACTACAATCCTCAACTGGTACAGATCCAATTATTTTACCAAATGGGTCTCCTCTCAATTGTTTATTTTATGCAGATGATCTCATATTAATATCAAGCAGTGCTGCTGGTCTTCAAAACCAACTTAATACCCTCCAAAATTATAGCGAGAAATGGTTATTAAAAATTAATCTAAAAAAGACGCAAACCCTAATTTTCCAAAAACAAAATCGTAAATCAACACGTAACAAATTTTCCTTCTTTCTAAATGGAACTCCAATTGCTAAGGCGTCACAGTACACCTACCTTGGCGTTACTTTTAACACTAATGGAAGCTTCTCAAATTCTAAAAAGGCTTTAGTTGAGAAGGCTAGAAGATCCATTTTCGCATCCAAACGTTATCTTGATTTCAATAAACTTGCTATCAATATGTGTAATAAACTATTTGATACTCTATTTCAACCCATACTTTTATATGGATCCGAAATCTGGGGAGCATATGATAGCATAAACCTCAAAAAATGGGAAAAAGACCCTGTGGAAAGACTTCATACACAGTTTTACAAATATTACCTCGGCCTCAACAGAAGAGCACCAAATATTACTGCTCGAAACGAAACAGGACGGTTGTCATTAAAATTTAATATTCTTCCAAGAATTATTAAATTTTGGCTACATCTTGTCTCTCTCCCAGAAGACAGCGTTGCCAAACAATGCCTCAATATTTCCAATCAACTGGCAAATGAAGCAAAGTCCTCTTTCATGTTAACAGTCAATAAAATCATCAAAAATTATTTAGATGACCAAAACCATCCGCATAATATAAACACACACAATTACAATGAACAAATCATCAAACATAATTTACGAAAACTAAAATGTCACATCTCAAATGATATGAAAAGACACCAAATGGAGATAATTCGGTCTAACAGAAAGTTGAATTTCTACTCAAGTTTTAAAAGAGATGTAAGCAAATCTGAGTACCTAGAACAAGTAAAGAACCTCAAACATAGACAAGCTTTGGCAAAACTCCGATCTGGTAATCATAATCTTAGAATTGAATCTGGGCGACACTGTACTCCTAAATTACCTGAAACTCTTAGAATTTGTCAGTACTGCTGTTCTCACCAAATTGAGAATGAAATGCATTTCTTATTTCATTGTGACCGATACAATAATATTAGACAACAAGTCACAAACGACATCATCAAGAAATATCCAAAACTTGATTCCTTTAATAACACAGAGAAAACAATATTTCTATTTAACAATGCTGATACTTTTATTTGTAAAAAACTAGGTTACTTTACATATGAAGCACTACAAATAAGAGAACTTTGTAACCCTAGAACTTAAAATGAAGAATCTTGTAACTAACTATGTTTATTTTTCTTTCTGGTTGCTGTTGTAATTTGTTTCGTTTTTGAATTTTTATTTAGCGATTCTGCATTTAGGTAACACCATCTATATGGGAATACCAATAAATTGTTGTTGTTGTTGCTTTCTCTTGATGGCTTCTGCAAAACATTATATTCTTTAGACAGCGGTATCTAATATAAGAATGAGATTTATGTAGAGTGCTCTTCTTCAGAAAAGAAAAAAGAAGTCCTTTATTTTATAATGCAATAGAGAGTACAAGCTTTAAGGAACAGATTTGTTCACAGTTTGGTATCCTTGACTTCTTGTTCAAACGCCAGTTGCAGGTGACTGTTTCCTCTTGGAAATGTTCTCCGCTGCGTCGCCGGCATCAAAGCAAGTGTCTTTTCAATTTCTTCCTTTGATA